>NC_039280.1:4127808-4286113 GCF_003368295.1 Carassius auratus
AATACTGCAAACCATATTTGTATTTCCCACGACTCTTGATGCTTTTACAACATCGATCAATTTGATTAAGTGAATGATTGACTGTGCTCTATTTGGCATTTGGTCTGTGCTCAGCTGCTGGTTTTACTTGTTCAAGTTCCTGTCTCTGCCTGGCTCCTGCTCTAGTTCTGGGATGAACTCGTGGTGGGAGGGGCTCATCTTCATCACTGATATCCTCGTCACTTTCATAAAGCATAGGCCTTTGTCTTGTGCTTCCTTTAGTAGCCATGTCTGCTTTGTTCGGTCTCTGTGAAGATGACACCAATGAATAATATCAATGAGAGTTATTAAACCACTGTATGATAACACTATATATTTATTATGTATGCAAAAGCAACTTTCTATTTATCAAAAATACTGATTTTTACTGAAGTACCCCAACTCTTCATTGATAATAATAAAATGTTTCTTAACCACCTTATCAGCATTTCTAAAGAAATAAGGTACACCGAAGACTGGGGTAATCAAAAAATGAAAACTCAGGAATGAATTACATTAATTTTTTTTTATTTTTTTATTTTTATCTTTATTGGAAACCTTTATTGTATCCATTACTTTTTCTATTATATTCTAGCACCAGCACCAATAGGCCAAATTTACATGTGTATGTCTGCTATCTATTGAAAAGTTAAATTGTTTTTCTTCTGATACCTTGGCTCAGGCCGATTCGAGTCCATACCAAATTTCTACGTGTCAAAATTTTTCGCAATTTTGAATTTTGCAAAACATATATACATTTTTAAATATTGCAGACCCCAAACACTATTAAAAGTAGTGTATAAATTTTCCTATACTGTAAATACCCAGTTATGCTGTGCCAAAAATAAGTTGATTCCTAAATTAAACAAAGGTTTTAAGAATTTTACCTGTTTGTGTGTCTCTCGTTTTGTCTTGCTCGAAACTTTGTTTGGTGTTGACCTGCCCACCTCTTCCTCATCATCTTTCGCTTCATCAGCAGGCTTTGATCTTGCAGTTTTTTTCTCAGTAGTCTTGGGCTGGCTTGCAGCCTGTGGGAGGTTATGTTAAATGAAATGACAGAAATTTACTTGCTTTTGTCTCTGAACATTCACAAGAAAGCGAGAGAGAAAGAGAGCACTCAATGTTCCCTCTATGACCTGGATCCTGAGAGGAGAAGACCTGCCCTGATTAATGACATCTACTGCTCTCCCTAAGGTGGCAACTGTCCAAACTAAATTTGGCCACAGATCACCAGCAGGGTCAGCTGTAGGCAAAATAAACTCCAGGAGTATTGGAGTGACACAAGGAGCCGCTGGCCTCACATTGCCTGACATGGTTTCAGGAGAGCCGAGACATGAGGGGGACACTGATGGTGTTGTTTTAGCTTTTATTCAAAGGAACTGAAGGTACACAGTCTGGAAGGAGATGAACAGAACCACAGAGAAAAATAGAACTACAAAGAAAAGGGAATTCAAATCTTAATGCCCTTGCTCTTGACACTGATGTTTTCCATCTGTGCAGAAGGTAGGGTGGTCAAGGTCAAGAGGAAAAAGACACTTCTGCACACTGCTTTATAAGAACTATCCATACATCCTTGTGGAATATTAAAATACATTGACACTTCAACCATCACCTGAATACCTGGGCACAAACCAGGAACATCAATGGACTCATTGAAGGAACAATCCAAGCTTCTCAGCTCGGAACTTGTGGTAATCATAGTTGTGTGAGTGTGGCCACATTTACATTTGTTCGCCGAAACTTCTGTGTGAAATCCAGTCATTCAGTTGAAATCCAAGTGATCAGGAATTATGTGTAAGGGCATAGTTCGTACTGGGTTCAAGTTGATCAAAGGATCAAAAGAAAGCTGCTTGGTTTAAAAGTGACTAGATACATTCCTATACTATTGAAATTTCACATACATTTGTTAGTTCATTCATGGCATGATGTCATTTGAATAATTCATGGTTTAGTTATGAAACACTTTATAACTAAAATAGATGTATTTTTCAGGTGGTCCACTGTATTACTTGCTGTGCAGAGTGGTTTCAATATCAGGCTACAATGAGAGTAAATGGCACCTTAAACACTTTGAGTGTATTTACCATCCATTCTCTAAATCCTCAACACAAAGACTTCTCTATTGAACCACAGATCAAACCACTGGACTGCTCCACATAAAAATGAGAGGCAATTCTAACTGCCGCTCTTTTGGCCTCAGCAAAATGTGTGTATTCAACAGCCCCAAACTGGGTTGCTCGGGTGTTTGCAAAAGTTCAGCGGTTCAAGTTGGCAGTGATCAACTGTGAAGTGATTCCAGAGGAATTAAGGTCTCCCCACTCCAGACCTCTTGAGAGCCAATAAGCCTTTTGGCAAGGTCAGTAAAGGTTAACCTACGACACTACGGTCAAGATTCACCACCTCATTCCCCTTATCGAGGAAAACTGCCATTCTTGTCTCTTGTAATAGATTGCAGGAATTCAGTGTGGTGTATTTTATGCTGTTCAATTCTGAATGCACATGTAGACAATGAAATACAAGCCTGCATGTGATTGCAACAAATAAAAGTGCTTTAATTAGCTCTATTGTACGGTTTTGACACTGCATTTAGCTGAGGGCCTTCAGTAACTGAGTCTGTCACCACTGTGTAAATTTACTTTTTTCTGGTCTGCACTACTTCGGCCCAACTCCAATGCTGCCAATAGGCCAGTTAGATGCTTCTGAGATGAAATGGGAGTCAGTGTAGCAGGAAAAGGGTCAGAGGAGGGTTCCCAAACCTGAGCATCTCCTTCTGTCTCCCAGACAGATAAATCTGCCGCAGCCCACAAGCTGCTCTGAATGCTCCAGCCCCAGTTCATATGGTTTCTATTAAGACTACTAGGCTTCTTTGCCAAAGCATCTAAAACTCACCCTTTGTGTGGCTGGTCTGGCTGTCTCCGACGGTCTCGGCCTAGAGAGGTCCAATGGGCCTTGCGGCCCGGCCACTGACAGAATCTTCCTGAGGGCCTGGTAGTCTGGCTTTTCATTGTATCCAAGGTTTTTCACAATGGACAGGTACCTGGCAATCTCTGCAAGGAGTCAGAAAGAAGGATATCTGAATATGCAAAACCTAAAAAAATAGTTAAAATACCCCAAAAAGTACATTCTGTCACCATTTACCCTCATATCATTCCAAACACAAAGACATATTTTGAAGAACATTTCAGTTTCTAACAATGAAAGTTGGGGTCCAAAACTTAAGAGTAGGAAGAAATTAATTTAAACACCTCCATTCATCCAATTAATTCAATCAAAATTTAGAGACTACATTGAAAATAGCAACATGTCTAAGTAACATCAAACTTATTGGTTCTTAGACGTTCCATGGCCAAACATCACCATATTTGATGTAGGCCGTGCATGCATGCATACAGAACAGAATTGGACTATGCCAGTCAGGTTGTATGTATTAATTTCACACTACTCTTATGTGCTTTTAGGACTTGACATGAGGGATGACAGTCTTCTTTCTTGGGTGGACTATAACTCTAATACAATTTAATAAACAATCTTAAAAATCAGATGTTAAGCAGGACGCATTGTCAAAAAACATCATCATGTAAAGTGTCCTAAATGTATATTTTCTGGCAACTTCAGAAGTGAAGACTACTGTGGAGGTGGACCATGGGTGTGTATTTGCATAATTCACAGATAAACCCCAACTGAGCTGGACTGTATGTTTTATGTTGATGCATCTTGCAGTTGACCTAGATGCTTACTGAAAGCACATGCAAAAAGTCCGGCCAAGTGACAACGTGCATCTGCAGACTTCATTTTCATTCCAAAGGGAACAAAAACCACATCTTCCTAACAAATGGACGGTGGCAGAAGCACAATGTAGAAGGGCCTCTCTGTTCACACGAGAACACAAATGTGTGTCTAATATGGGCACCTTCCATTCTTCACTGTAATAAATATGCTAGATGCAGTGCTATGCGGTGCGTATTCTCTTTGTGACAGCCCAGCTGAATGTATACCACATGCGCAGCCTTGATGCATGTTAGAGGTCTTATCTTTCTGGTCCAGCTGCAGCCAGCCACTCAAGGTTGGGGGAATAAGGCCTCATCATAATCATAGATCACAAAGCCCCCTTTCAGAAGACGCACGTGCCCTCGCTCCCTGTGGAGGGGGGAAAGATACTGCAGGTACACTAGAGTCCGTTGATGAAGGAGAGGCAAGGAGATTGCGCTTGTTGGGATGTCCCTGCCCCATACCTTGTTGATCAATGCAAATGGTCTGGACGCTCACGTGCACCTACCCGTGCTGGAGCCGGAAGTGGACATGATCAGGACAGAATCTGGCAGGTTAGACATCAGCCTGTGGTCAAGTGATGATAAAGGGAAAGGTTAACCAGAGGTCCTGTTACAAAATGCATCTGAATACATATGAACCTTTGCTTGCAACCCATTGAAATAGATAAGATATTTTACATTTTATTGTGAAGAACTCTATTCATTATTCTAAAGATCTGCAGAATTTTATAATCCACAGTTTAAATTTCCAGGCAAGAAAGAAAATGTGTGGCCTTACACCTTTGGTGGAGTTTTAAGGCTTTAACGAAGCAGTTGAGTGAATAATTCAGGCTGAATAAACACAGAAAGCCTCTGACCGACAGCCACTGTACACAACAGAGCACAAGGCTTAGACCTATGGTGAAAAGGGGAACGTACTTGGCCTTGGCCTCCTGGACCTCAGCTGGGTTCCTAAGAGATGAGAGCCAGGGCAGAGTTCCACACTGCCAGTGAAGCAAGCAGTAGCCTAACACCTCCAAGTCTCCTCGTCTGGATGGGGCTGTTGGAGAAAGCGAAGATAAGGAAAAGAAGTTGAGTGTCAGTTGAGAAGCAAGTTAAAACCCTTTGATTGAATGACCCGTCCATTGGCTGCTGAAATATGCCCTTATAAAAAAGGCTGAGAAATGGAGAGGGAGGGGGGATTGATAGAGTGCAGTATTTTGTTTTCTCAGCTGGTACCCTGGCCTGCCTCACAAGCTAACGGGGCTTTTCTAAGAGGGGCTGAGAGTTGAAAGAGTAGGTCAGTTTCCTCCCACCAGCGTTCCTCACATCTCTCTCACACTCCCTCCTCCTTCGTCTGTTCTGGCGACTCGTCCAGGAACCTGATCCTGACGGCCTCTGACATGATCCAGACAGCCTGTGGCCCGGCCCGACACTCTCTCCGATGGAGAGCCAAGCAGTAAAACAAAGAAATAAATGTCTGGGCCCAAATAGTTTCCACATGTTTCTGGATTCCGTGGGGTCTCCGCTGGTCTTAATAAAAGAGCTTGAGAGCGTGTGCTTCCTAGACCTTCTCCAACTCCACCTCTGCTGTAGCACATTACACAACTGCCATCTAGTGTAAATGTCTTTTTGTATACTAAAAACTTTTTACAAGGCCACTTCATATTTTATTGTTCTCACATTTATTTAATATATAAGAAAGAAAAAAAAACTCAACCCTGGGCTAGATATCAATACTGATTTCTTAAATCGGTTCATTTCAGATTCACACACTCTTGATTTGATACAGATTTTAATGTTAGATTCCAACCCCCTTTTTTTCTTTCCGCTTACATATTCTTACATATCTAATTCTTTTAATTATACTGAGGTTCAGACGGATTCGAATCACAAACTCATCGTCTTGGATGATTAATAAAAAAGAACCAAATCATAAGAGCCTGATATTTCAATGGGAATTGAAGCATTCAGTTAGGACTCGAGCTACATGTCACACTGTATGTTTTTGACTCACTGAAAAGAACCAGCTCGTAAGACTCATTCATTTAGGAATTAGTCTACATGATTTACGCTGTATATTTTTGATTAACTGAACAGAAGCAACTCACATAATTAATTTGCTTGCAAGTCGGACTAAACTGGAAGGTCATGTTTGTTGCCTGAAGCCTGTGAAAACAACTCAATAAAACAAAATACAAAAAATTTGTATTTCATTTTTATTGCAATGCCTAACAACACTAGATTCTACACAACTGTTCTTAACCACAGGAGCAGAAGAGATTAGCATTTGTGGAGTCAGTACAAGGGTTTTGGTCTTTAAATAATCCCAAGAAAGCTGCATTCACACTTATATAACCTTAATAGTACTCTATCCTAGTTCAGTTTTAACAACACCACTCTAATGTTACAGCAAAAGCTTATAAGCACCGAGTGTGAAATGGCCTCACTTAAATGGACTGATTAGTCTTACACCAACCAGACAGACAGCAGCAACATTTAGACATGAAATATTCATTTTGGATCCCAGCTATTAAACTAAAATACATTTTGGGTCAGACTATCCAATTACAGGTTGTCTTTAAGCCAAGGACCCTCAATGAGTTATGCTTACCTAAATTTAAATCTGAATGGAAAGGTTTTGTCAGATCCACTCATATACGAGAGTTAACCTCCCGTTAAGCATGTCCCTTCATGAAAAGCTCCAACTTCATCAATAAGGGTAAATTAAGGCACATCATTTGTTCGTGCCTAGAGAGTGTATTAACTCAATACTGTAACTGCAGCCCATCTCCTGAGAAATTACCTATTGACTGCATTCATCAAAAGGGAAAATCTCTGCCTAAATCCATGACCATCATTGATCCTGCCATGCCCATTACAGAGCCAGCCTCCCTGCCCGCTAGCCAGCAACACCATTAGGCAACGTATATAGGTTTTTCTTTATTTTTCTTCAACCTTGACCAAACTAATTTAGCAAACACACAATTTAATAGAAAAGATTTTAACATCCCTTCACAGGTGACCTTGAAATAAAAAAAAATAAAAAAAGCCCCTTAAGTGGCATGTAAAAAGGCCACTATGACTAAAGACCAAAGTGCACAGACATGCTCTGTAAACATTCTGTCTGCCTCTGTAACAGGGAACTGAAGGGGTGGGCTGCCTGGCCTAGGCCTGACACCAATTCACTTATAAAAAGGCCGATCCACAAGAATGATGTATTCCAGACTGAGTACAACACCTTCCATCAGATAGAAGCTGTTGTTCATAATTACGGCCTATTGTTATTGTGATTATCCAAAGCGCCATGTCAAACTCTTGAACCTCTCCTTCTGAATTTCAGCCGGCTCACTTCAACCCTACAGGTGATAATTAGGCCTTTAGCACAGGGTTCAGCGGGACACAAAGTGCCCGTCTCTGCACTCCTCACCATGGTAACAAATCAACATCTACACGGGGTGCCAGGGGCCAAACGAAAAGAAACAATCTGCATTCATCTTCAGGGCAGACGTTGCTAATGACCTACACAACAGCCGCCAACAGCCTACGTCAAGAAGGCTAGTGCGGTAACATCGACACACCCACAGATTGCTTGATAGAGGCACAAACAAGTTTTGACAAATTTACAGCCTCGCTGCTTTGAATTTAGCTTTAGGAGTGGTTTAGGACACTGAACTCCTGAGTCGGTCCATCAGTGGGTAGGTGTTTTTATAAACTCTCATTTGTTATATCACTTGCCATATGCAGTGTGATTTACACAATACAACTGGCCATACATTTACAGAGCAGAGAGACAAAATGAGGACCATATGTAGAATCTTGTACATGAAAAGTTAACAAATTTTATCAGGTAAGAACATGGTCTTGTCTGAAAGCAGCCAGACCTTGATCTGAACCTGAGCATGATTTACTTTATAATGTATCAAACAATATGTTGTACTGAGTCCGCACTATGAGCTACGAGTCATGCATTTTTTTTTTCACTTTTTTTTTTTTCTTCAAATAATACACAAAGGTATTCCCATTGCACATATAAAACCAACGTTGCAATATAATTACTATTAAAAAGAAATAACTTTTTTTGTCATGCCAGTGATTTAATAACTTGCATATACATACCATAGAACCACACACATGATAATCTCCTTAAAGGTGGCATTATTATGAATTTTTCTCTGTTTAAAGTGCTATTTTCAGGTCCCCGGTACATCTGCCAACCCAGGAAAGATGAAAAAGATAAACCCAGTAATTTATTTTTGGTAAGCCTTTCTCTGCAAGCTTGTGGAGAGAGCTTCAGATATACTAAAGAAAACCTTAATATCCTCAAATTCCATAAATGTGTTTAAAATAGTATTGTGTTAAACATATTTAAGATGACCAAAAGATTAACTTTGGCCAAATAAATATTTTAATGAGTTAAAAATATTTGTATGTGTTTTAAAATGTTTTAAAAAGTATTTCACAAAATATTTTTGTAGACCACTTAGCACCATGAAGTTATTGCTACAATTTTTAGGGAAGAAAAAAAAGTCACCCATTGTCCAATATTAAACTAAATATTTTTCTGCTGACTGGGCATCTTTCATGCACTTTCAAAATTAATATCAACAGAAACATTGCTATTAGCAAGCTTTACCACTGTGTATTCAGTATTGAACTACTGTAATATCTTATGACCAATGCATTCAGAGATATTGGCTTTGAGTACTAGTTCAACAAAACATCAAAGCTTTAATTAATAGTAAATGCATACAAGATGCAGGTTATGACTTTGACTAATTAGGGATTTCTTGAATTAAGTCTGCCCAAGTAAGCATGGATAGAACAATCAATATCCAATAAAAAGGACTGTACACAATTTACAAGTTAATGTGTTTCCAATAGCGTGACCCAGAGTTGAGGACATGATGCTGACAAGTCCCAGTAATATAAACAGCACCCCAGTATAAGGTGAGTAAAATAGATAGTGAATTCATAACTTTTAGTGAACCTCTTTCTTTAAAATGAACATGAGATTAAACTGAAACCATTTACTTCCTTCATGCATGTTCTTTGTGTAATTGTGGCTAATACATTTCTATTGCAAAGAAGGGCTATCTATGTAATTCTTAATCAAATATACAAAACCACTTTCCTTTAACCTTTTACAATTCCAGATTGATAAAAAAAGTCCCAATCTATGTTTATTTTTCTCCCTCTTATTGAATATCCTGTTTCACTTGCAAATACTAAAATTATGTGAAGTAAAATGGGTTGTAAATGGCAATTCATTAACTGGGAAATGCAGGGCATTCGTGCATAATAACAAATGTTTCTAAGTACAGTAATACATAAGAGTGGTCTCAAAAGATAAAATAAGTGACACATTTCACATTACCTACTCCTTTGTGAGCGTCAATGCTTGTGTACTCAATAGTGCCATTGTGTCCTTTCTTGGGATTCTCTTTGTACTCTTTATGCTCACCATTAGGACAGTATCTGTATGAGAGTCCATAGTCAGCCAAGTACACCTGCAGGAGATAAAGTCAGCATAAATCATCCCAAAGACATTTTCTTTCAGACTGAATCCCTCCTACAGTATATGGTATTTTAGTGCTGCAAAGCACAACGAGATGGGGTCAGTATTTAGGTTGTGACAGCAGGTTGAGATGTTGATTACACTCAAGAGTAAGTTTGAAATGTCATCAGTGCTGGCTCACCGTTTTAGTAGATGGTCAATTACAGTAATAGAAATCACATTCTTTTGAGTACGTTTTGCACTTGAATAGGTGATTTATACACACACTGGGGCTGTCACTTTTAGTTCGAAAATCGATTGCACAATCGATCAGACCAACCAAAAAAAGTTTCGAAAATGAAAATAGGGAATCAATTTTAACCAAATATGTACACTATTAATTTTAAAATAATTAAACAATTAAAAAATATACATGTAACAAACATGTATACATGTTCACAAACAAGCAGAAACAGAAAATAAAGAATTCCGACAGTGCAGTATGCCTTGCGAAAGCTAGACAGAAAATACGCACCTATAAGACCCAGTGATGTCGAAAGCGACATCATGCTGCGTTCACACCAAATGCGAATTGAGCGTCTGGCGTGAATGATTTCAATGTTAAGTTAATGTAAAGACGCGTTTACGCGCGTCTGGAGGTCTCGCTGCGTGGTAGACGTGAATCCGCCTCATTCGCGCATCTAGTTACAGGAGATTCTGAGTTATGAAAACGACCACTGCAAGCTGACAGCGACTGGTAATACCACCACCTTGCGCAGCTGTACCCGAGTGTCCCTGGGACATCAGTGCTGTCGGAGTGCGTCTTCTCAACAGCTGGACATATAGTGAATAAAAAAAGCCCTGCTCTGGACCCCGAAAATGTTTATCGACTTGTTTTCCTGTCCAATAAATTTGTAATTTTTGCCTTTTTGCGCATACCTGCCTAGTGCCGCCTAGACTAAGTGTCGGTGACATTCAATAAAAATAAATAAACACACACACACACGGCCTGTTCTCAAGTCCATTTAAAGTTTCATTTTTTTTGAACAGTTGTTTGAAATGGATTGATCATTATTTAAAATAATCTTGGAGATTTTTGAATTGCCTAAATCATAAATGCAGCCGGGTTCAAGCCTTCAGTGATGTTTTTCTTTTGTTATGGCAGATGTCCCCTCTGCATATAGCCTATATTTTTTCGAGAATGTTGCACTCCTGTTGCTGTTTGCTATTCTGCATGAAACTTAATGCCAATAAATAAGAAATATTGCTGACTTGTGCATTTCCAGCGCTCTCTTTACGTTTGTCCGTTATTTGACGTTGAAAAAGGAAACGTCTTTTTTTAGGCATGGAAAATCTATTTTACAATCTATTCAATGAACACTTATGTCTTAAAAATCGAAAATGATCTTTTCACAAGATTGACAGCCCTAACACACACACACACACAAACAATCGTTTACGATATGATTGTGTTGATGAGTATGCAGACTCACCTTGCTTGGATCTTTCTGTCCCAATAACAGATTGGCAGCCTTAATGTCAGCATGGACGTACTCATTGTCATGAATATATTCCAGCACATCCAGCTGTTGAGGGCAAAGTGATAGAGGGGAAGGTTAACATGAATAATTTAGAAACCTTATAATGACCTGATGAGCTGGACTCCCAGCAAATGCAACTAAAGTTTAATGAAAATTAAAATAAGAGGACATAGATGATAACACTGGCAAGTAGCTCTGAACTCAAATTAAATGTTGCACATTCAGTGGTGTCTCACCATGAGAACACCCAACTGTAGCACAGTGGGCTTCTTCAAAGGTCCACCATTATCCATAAACACCTTGTGCAGGTCTGTACCCAGCCGGTCCATCACCATAAACCTGTACCTACACAACCAAAATGAATATGTACTTAAATAAACAATTATTAATACTAAAAACATGGTTGTATAAAACAAAAACAAAAAAGTAATGTCATATTCAAGGCTAGGCCGTATGACACTGTGTACTGCTGTATGAGACTTTACATGTGTTAGTAATGGGTAAAGATTTTTTGTGAGCAGTTTAACAGTTGGCAGGAATGTTTTATATTATTTACACATGAGGATAATAAAAATACAAAGCAAAGTTTGCCCCAGTCACACAGATGTAAGATGATTAGTCAAACTCATGAAAGTATAATACCTTGTTCCGTTACTTTCAGTCAGTCCAGACCCCCAGTAAGTTGGAATCCCCAAAAACTCCAGCTGTTTGGACTTCTTCCATTTGTTCACTGTGATTTCAGATTTAAATTATATTTTTAAATATAATTATATTTGCACATGCTTTATAGACACATAATGTGACATATACTGTATACACATCTCTCACACACTCATAAAGAAGCACTTCCTCCAGCCTAGCTGGAAGAGGAATCTGTCTTGACTGGCTGTGCACCAGATTGACAGGTGGTCAGGGGCCCTTTGGAGAAACCAGCATCATTATCAGCAATTTGGTCACTCTCTCTGAATTAGAGCTCAAACAAGCTGGGATTGCACTAACGACCACAGAGGTGCATGTTTGCATTGGTTTATTAATTCGCCTAGCCAGGCTAATTTACATCTATAGCCACTTCATCAGTGACATGCACTCCATGTTTGAGGACTCTCAGATGAAGATGAGGGGTCTTCAGCAGTTTCATGCACACTACTCTAAAGACTGCATCTGTTTCTACCTCCTTTGGCAAAAATACAATCAGTGTTTCTGTTTTTAGTAGTAGTAGTAGTAGTAGTTGTAGAAGCAGCAGTAGTATTAATAGTAGTATGTCTTGCATAACAACAGAATTCCATAACAAAAGTTGGGCAGAATTTCAGTTTAAAAAAGGAACAAAGTATCTTACTAGTATCTGCCTTTGCTGCTCTTTGGTAAAATTTCAATTCTGAGAATAAAGGTCCATTTTCATGATATTCCTAAAAAAATGTACAGAATAGAGAAAGAAAATGAAAGAATCACTGCAGACATTTAGAACATTTATAAGATTATTAATGAAATTATTTCAAACAGTTTCAATATAACTCGTACCACTTTGATCACAAAATCAGTGTCATCACGAACAGGGCCATTCACATCCCGAGAGGCTGTAGAGTATAAACAACAACAAAAAATTTAAAAAATTTTAACTTGGAGAACTATCCAATCTTAATATGTATAGAGTCATTATATTATGTGAATCACGGTGTGTCTATACTTTAAACATGATTAATTGTTAAACATGTACATGTTAACTGTAAATATGTTGCAAAAGATAGTGAAACAAAAAGTAAAAAATACAGCTTGAAAATAATTTTCGAATTCAAGGCTCACTTTGTCTTTCAGTTCTGCTGCCCTAAGTTACTCTGCCACCATGTCTAATGCCATATAAGAAAATGTAATTATAATGGAGCTTGACAATACATATTTATGCAGAACATAGTCTTCTTTACCCAAGTAAATCAGTCCAAAACCACCTTTTCCAATGATTTTACCGATGCGCCAACTCTTCTTTTCTGAATCTGTTAAAATGCATCCTTCTGGAAGTGGACGGGGTAATGTGTATTTCTTTGGTGCCATGATTTTAAGATGTCATGTAACAAAGTGGCACTAATAACTGACACCGAAAATGTGTTTCCTGGCTAACAGCACTTATTTAAGAAAAAAAACGCGGTCTTATAAAACCATGTCAACACTCTATAAGAAGCATAACATTAAACATAAAAGCATTTCGACTAGGCTAATCATAATCAGTGTCTTCTACACAGTTCCTGAATCCGGATGGTTTCGCTGTAACAGCCTGCTAGTGCTGCTACTTCCTGAAAGAGACACTCCCGCAAAATCGGTTCCAAATCTTTAACCACCAATCAAAAACACGAATTCGTATGCCTTTCACATTCAACCACCAATAAAATAGGAAGAAAGGCGGGGCAACAACCATAGCATATGTTTTACCACAGGACAGAGTCGATGTCATTCACGAGAGGTTCCACTCGTTTTTGCGAATCGGTTCTTTTGGACAGTTGCAAAGAACTGATTCAAAAGTCACAGTAAGTTTCTGCTCAGTTTCGAATCATAAAAACAAAGTAATTTAATATAATTTAAATTTATTTAGTGTAATTATAATCTGCACTTCCAGTTGACAGTACTTAAATGGATTAACATCTCTTTTTGCACATGTCAAATAAAATTAATACAATCATTTCACAAACACATTTCCATTATCTCGTGTTTATATTAGTTTTTCTAAGTAACTTCTTTTTCCTGAACAAGCTGTTCAGCCTAATCTGTGAAAAAAACAAACCAAAAACATTCAGTGTGAATAATAAATAGTTTTGGAAGGTTTTGTGAACAAGATCTGAATCAAAAGAACAATTCGTTCAAGAATCTTACAAAAATATATTTTTTATTTGGCTAAAATGGATGATAGTTGAGGGGTACGCACAAACACACACACACACACACACACACACACACACAGTTAATTTAGCAAGGAATGTTTCAAGAGCTTTATACAATTTTAAGCAGGCATGCAACTTTATATTCAAGAGATTCAAGATTTTTATTCGTCACATACACAGTTATATAGAGCATTTATAACCAGCAGGAAAATGTGAGTCAGTTCCGCTCCGTGGACATTGCAATTATATATATATAAAAAAAAAATTAAAAAAAAAAAAAATATATATATATATATATATATATATATATATATATATATATATATATATATATATATATATATAGGTATGAAAGAATAAAGAAAAGTAAGCAATAAAAATATAAGAATAAAATATAAAAAATATGCATACTGTAGAATTAAATATAGAATGGAAAATAATTCATGAAAGTACACTATTCTTAAATATTAAGATACCCAGGGAACGAAATAGAAAACCGAAATAGAACGAGATAGAAATCCGTAGAAAATTTCCCTGATCCACATTCAGCTCAGAATCACTGGGGTATGAGCTCATTTGGGCTGTGTGGGCTGCAGCAGTGCATAACTCCTTGGCTCTCTTGTAGTCCAGAGTGCAATGACACCAATCTTGAGGGGCCATGGCACCATTTTCCATAAATGCCCCTTGTAATGAAGATGGCATAATTGTTGCAATTAGAGAGAGCAGCTTAGGATAGCCTTGCAGTGACCCACCTTAGCCCAAGTCCATATGGTCTGAAATAGATAATGAGTCTCTTAATGTGCTATGTATACTCAAAATGGACTGTAAACGAACAGGCTGTGATTTTCACCCAGGCCATCATGAAGCGACAGATGAGCCCTTGTGAAACTGTCTTGACAATGTTAGTATGCCACTCTTTCTGTCATGTTCTGTCTGTCACTTTCTCGACTGCAGGGGTGGGTGGGGGGGGGGGTCACATCCCTGTATTATGTCATGTTCAAAATTAATGTCATAATAAAAATTAAAATGTTCAGCGAACTCTATTTTGAAGCTTTCATTTTCCACAAACATTTTGTTTAAAGAAAATAAGTCCCATAGTCCTCTTCACTTTTTTGCTATATTGACTGTAATGTATTTTTTTATTTCTTTTATTAATGTATTAATTTGATTACAGATAAAGCATTAATGCTGACACTTGAGAAATGCCAAATTACTTAATTAAATTCAAAACAAAAAATAATTAATTAAGTTGAATTTAAAATCAAAAGTATTCATTAAAATTATATATTTATAATTTTATTGTCAAAGTATGCCTTAAATGCTTTGGAGAACATTTTGGAAAATTATTATTTTCTGAGAACTGGTCACAGGTGACAAGGCTCTAAAGCTTTTCAACTTTCTGCAGTGCAGTGTTAATATAAGACAATGACAGCTTTTACCTATAACTAGTGCAGGTCCATGTGAGTTTTTCTTCTTCTTTTTTTTATGAGATTGTGTTGTGTTGGTTTTGACCTTTTTGGGTCAAGTAGCAGTAATACTCTGTGAAAGGAAAACATCAGCGTCAAAAAAGAAATATGCCGAACAGATGAGGAAAATGCATTTTAAAATGTCACGGCTTAACCCCACACAATAAAAATGTTATGTATTTATGAATGCATTTATAGATGCATATGTAAAAGGGCATAATGACCTGACCTAGCACAGATCATTACATTGACATACACGGTTGGCAAGAAGCAGCGCTGTCAAGGTGTAACACGTTGGCTGTGCTGGAGCTTTCAGCGCATGTTTAGTATTCTTCATGTGTGCAGTTCTTTATTAGCTTGTAGAGAAAAAAATGAGGTGAGGATGCTGAAATTTTTTTCGCTTATTCCCAGTATGGGTCTTATTGCTTCGGTTCCATTATCAAGTGTTCATTCAGCACACTAAAAGAAGCTGTTTAATATTGTCTGCATTACATGTCGACTTATCATATTGTAACCCCAAGGCATTGCCTGCAAAATTATACATTCCTCTGAGTCAAAGTATGCCTTAAATGCAAGATTATTTCAGTCTGCACATTTCTGTACTGATTGTACAAGTTATTATACAAGAGAACCACATTAGCAATCCATACAAGCAAACAGCCTCTACGCCATGCTCCAATTACAAACTGTTTTGCTCCGAGTATTTTCTTTCTCTTTAGTGCATTATCAAGGCCTTTAAAACTAGTTATGGTAGCAAGATGTATTGCTATTTCAAATACAAGTAATATGAATCTAATGACCAGTAATGAGAGACTGGTTTGCTATTACGAAGAGGCCAGAGACTTGCTAATAAAGCATGCGGACTGCTCCAGGGAACTCGCACTGACCAAGTTGTACATTAAGGCCTTAATGTCTCTAAGGCCTGGGGCTAAATTGAAATGTAAAACCCCAAACCAAACATCATTTAGGGCTATATATCTCTTCATGATGTGCCACTATTTGTGCAGATTGGTGGTGGTTATGATGTAATTTTTTTTCTCTTTTTCAGAACTGTGCATTCTGCAGTGGTCTTTATTATGTGCTCGTCCCAGATAAACAAATAATAAAAAGAATAGGGCTAAACCCGGAGAATATTGCATAGCAATGATCTAGCTGGAGTCCAACTCATTTAAATCAATAGATAGAGTAAGACCTTTGTGGATATTTTGATTTCTTCATGTAATGCTGAATTGGTTCTGTCTGAGTGCTCATCTTCATTGGAATATGTGCCTTTAAGTTTTTCTTGTTTCCTAAAGATGTGCCCTTGGGCAACATGTTTTCATAATATTTCCATAGGTTTTCAAGTGTCCAAAGACTAGTCCTTCAGGCAAGTAGCAAATAAAATTCAGAAAGGTTTAATTGATATCATTGAGTGTGTATGATAATACTAAATATACTTTGAGTGGTGAAGCCGCTCCCCCGCAATCATTCAATAAATGCATATGTGTACAGTATATATACGCAATATGAGCTGTGCAGTTTAAAAGTTTTGTTTGTGAAAGTAAACACAGTGCATTTTCTAATAATTGCTGTTATGTTTGAACTTTCTTTTCATAAAAGAATCCTGGGGGGGGGGGGTGTTCGACAGAAATATTAAGCAGAACAACTCTTTTCAACATTGATAAAGATAATAAATGTTTGTTGAGCACCAAAACAGCATATTAGAATGATTTCTGAAGGACCGCGTGACACTGAAGACTGAAGAAATTATAGCTTTGCAGCTCATGCATAAAATCCATTAAGATATATTAGATCCAGTTACTGTAAATTGTAATGATATTTCACAATATTACAGTTTTTACTGTGTTTTTGATTAAATAAATGCAGCCTTGGTAAGCATAAGAGGCTTCTTTCAAAAACGTTAACAAATTGTATTTACCTCACATTTTTAAATTGAAGTCTACAGTTGTGTCTCAAATGATGTTTATGAATTTCAAAAGGATTGTGTAATTTCAAATGGAACACTTATCGTTTTTTACTACTTGAAGGTATTTTCAAATTTTTTGTTATTTTGCTGTTAGCTTTAGATGGACAGGCATAAAAGTGGGAATAGGAAAGCGAGAATGTAGATTTACTTTTTCTCATGCCAGCACTTTTCCTCTGTAGTTTAGATTCAGTGAGGTCTGGCTGTAACCTGTAGTTCCTGTATGGGTTAATGAAGCTGTCTGGTGCTCTGTTCCTGGATGTGTTTGGTGAGATGGCAAGACGCCCCTTTAGCTTTGTGTCAACTCTGCTGTCCACGTGGCCAGCCCCTGCCTCTGTGCAACTCATCGATCTTAGGGTCAGGTAGACAGAGAGAGCAAGCGGAAGAAAGAGAAAGAGGACAGAGTCAGGCACAAGGGAGTTGTGTTTGAAACCGTGTGTGTGTGTGTGTGTGCGTGCGCACATGTTCTGTGCTGCTTTGACATGGTCTCTCCAGACATGTGCACTCTTCTTTGCCCTGCAGGACAACCAATTAGAACCACACACTGCTGGATGTGAAGTAAAGCACTAGCAATGCCATCACCGGATTTCTGACACCTTTCTTTGTTTTTGTTGTTATATTTCATTGTTTTCAATGCAGTTAATGTTTTCAAGAGTGTGTACTTGGATTCTGCAAACATCTTTTATAATATCCATAATTTGAAGTTTGAATGATCTGTCATTTGTAAACAGATTTGTAAATATGACTGTGACATTTTATTTTCAGTATTTCTTGCACATTTTGATACTAATAAATTGCATAAGTATAGGGGAATAAATTTGTTATATTTTAATTATTTATTTATTAATTATGAATATTTCTCAGAATATGGTTTCAAAGGTGTTGGGGAAAAAAGCATTTCAAACATGATCCATTATTGTCATGTCCGTTAGTCGTTACAGCTCGTTTTTAATTATTATTTTTAAATGCATGTTTTAAAGAAATGATTAAACACAAAATTCATTGAACCACAAAAACAAAAATATCAAAACATTGTTTTGACCAAGATAAAATGTAATTAATAAACTGTACAAAAATGATAGGATTATAAATGATAAGAATAGGTTATTCTTGCCTGTTTATATCAAATCCATAGCTGTTTATTGTCTTATTACAAGAATCTGATTCTAGATTAGCAAAATTTCCTGAACGGGATATTTTCAACAAACATACAACAAATCTGGTGAGTTCAATAGACAGGAAGAAAATAAAATGACACTAAGGCCGGCTTTACTTTTTCTCTCTTTAGAAGATGTTTCATGCTTGTTTGATTAGTACAAGCAGTACTGCTACTTGAAGGCGGTCAATGTGCAGGTCAGTGTGGTGTGGTTTAGTTTGCTGATTTGACCTCTTATGACCTTTCTGGGTTTGCTCATCTCTCTTCTCCATGTCTCCCATCTTTAGCTGTCTCAGCCTGACCACAAGTGTCTTCCCTCATACCGCTCAGATATAACATCTCACAATTAAGCCATATCAACAACTTGCTAATCAGTGACCTTTATGTTTATACTGGTCTTCAGCTGAAGGAGATAAGTTGCTTTTGTTTATACAGTATAGGCCTGGCTCTGCTTCTAAAGCCAGCACTCGTTCCACTGTTGAAAACAGAAAATATGGTAAATTGCATTAATGCATTAATTAAAGCATTATTGGGTTTGTTAAAGTTATTATAATTTGTTACTGAAAAAGGTTTTGAAGGCTGTTATTGTTTACACTAATAGATAGATAATATAATACAAAATATGAGGTCAGTTTTAATATACTTTATATACTTTTATAAAGTCTCTAATGCTCACAGAGGCTGCATGTATTTGGTCAAAAAATAAGGTAAAACCGTTAATATTGTTCAATATTATTCACATTTAAAATATATATTTGATATTAAATATTACATTAAAATAAAACATTTTAAAATATATGATAAAAAAGGTTCATTTATTTATTCTCTATGGTAATGCTGTATTCTACTTAAAAACATTTCTTATTATTTTCATGTTGCGTTTGTTATTTCATTATTTATAGGAAGTTAAAAAGAACAGAATTTATTAATTTCTTTAAAATAAATCATTCTTCCTCCCAAGATTTCTCCCAAACTTTTGAACTTCAGTGTATGTTTCTATCGAAACCAGATTATATGACCACACGCTTTCTTATATTGTGAAAGACTGAGAGGGAGAAACGCAATGACTGTTTATCGTTGTGGGTATTTATAGTAGCCCATATCTATTTGAATTGTTGAATGACAATAGACAATAGAAACCTTAACAAGCTTTGAGAATTACTCTGAATTATTCACCTGTGTGCCAATTACAATAATATTATTTACTTAGCACTACCTTTTCCTTTTATGTTCTGCCTTAATAACAATGGATATTGAGTCCCTTAAGTGTTTGCTTAGGTTTGCTTAATTATGATGCCTATTATCATCCATGTATCCACCCACAGCTCATCTACTTTCAGTGCATTCTGTCTCTGCCTATAGAGGCCGCACGTCAAGGATAAACACACACACAAACACACACTTTCACATAAACGACTGAATATCTACTCGCTATGAATTCATCAGAGTAAGATCGCACAGTATAGCAAATATTTATTTGAAGTTTTACGACAAAATCAATATCGTATTCCGTGCCTGTTAAGTTTTTAACGTCCATCTGTGAAGAAAATGTCTCTGACCTCCCGTGCTGGGCGTTAATTTTGCTATTTTAACTGCCTCTCAGTGCCATCAGATCATACAAAAGGCATTAGCAAGCATTAGACTGTGTGTGGTT
This sequence comes from Carassius auratus, assembly GCF_003368295.1. NCBI lineage: Eukaryota > Metazoa > Chordata > Actinopteri > Cypriniformes > Cyprinidae > Carassius > Carassius auratus. Next base: position 4,147,720 of record NC_039280.1, read on the forward strand.
CAGTTGTGAACCTCATAAGTTAACAGTCCTTTTTAATTTGGTCTCCAGTGGGTTGTTAAGAGCAGGGAATGACTATGAGAAACACAGAAACCCTTGGGCTATAATAATTCCCTTCTTTTTCTGTTTCTCTCTCTCTGTCTCTTCTCATGCTCTCACCCTCCATTTACTTCCCTTCTAAGCCCTTGTTCAACCGTGCATCAAATGTAAAATACTCAAGTTATCTTTTCTCTCTGTTTCCATTCTCTTTTTAATTGAACCACAATGTTTATAGTATTTAAAGCCCCTGAAATAGGTTGTACAGATAAAGATTTTACATTAAAAATCCATGAAAAATAGGATTTCCATTTCTCCTCAGATCCATCAGATGAATTTATTCAGATTAGCTTAATATATCTCTATAAGCTGCCTACATCGTAATAATCATAGGGATGTTGCATCTGTATACCTGAGCAGATGAGAGAAAGGGGAAGAAATCAGTTTTGTATTCATGACAGTTTCTCTGCACCGAAAAATCAATCTCAATCAAAGCAGCTACAGAGTTTATCATAAATTATCATGAAAAGGGTTTCCACTGAGTAGATGCTTAATTACAATCTCATTTGAATAATTTTGCATATTAATGAGCGCCGAATGAAAATCGGTTTTGGAGTTCTTACTTGAGCCCAGGAACCCACGGTGATAATCGTAGACCTTTAAAATGTATGTGATCTTATTACCGCACCAAATCCAGCCATTTCTCTCAGCACACAGTTGCGTTATAACTTGATTAATGGATCTGTGTCTTTGACATTAATAAACTATAACCGAATTAGAAAGACTTCATTAGTTTCAGCTTGGACCACATGTTTAGCTGCAACATGAATTAAACTGTTGTGATATCAGCTCCTCATAGCATTTTGTTTGGCTGATGAAAGTTTTCACTGCTACTTGGACTTTTTTAAGACGAGTGAAAATTCAGTATCAGTGTTCTGAGCAGCAGCGAGGCCAGAAATTTTCAAGTGAGTGGACCTTGGTGAAATAGGGTTGACCTCAGTGCCTCTGGCTTTTGGCTGAAAAAGAAAAAGACCGAAAACTTATTTCATAAATTGAAAATAAAAATATGAATTTACTTGAAAATGTGATGTTATATAACAGACATACCGGTCAAATATTATTGAAAAGGTCTCAACAAGCATAATTGTTTCAGGACATCAAACAATACTAAATATATGTGAACAGTATAGGCTGTAGGCTACATGTAACTTTTGGGCTGCGATTTGGTTAGCTTCACCAAACATAGATTGACAGTCCTTGCATTTGCCATTTGCCATAGAATAGAACAGTGGTTCTCAAACCTTTCCTGCAGTAGCCCCTGCCCTGTACATTTTGTATGTCTCCCTCATCTGTCACACCTGATTCAACTCATCAGCTCATTAGTGAAGACTGCAAGGCCTGAAGTGGGTGTGCCAGATATTGGGAAACATACAAAACGTGCAGTGCCTGGGGTACTTTATGGAGAGATTTGAGAACCCCTGGAATAGAAGATCAGAACTGGAAGATCGACACTGATCTACTGGGGTCTTGTTACTTATTCTTTACTGTGGTGTACGATATTGACAAAAATTTTTGGTACTTTATCAATAATGATAATTACACAATATTTTGCAGAGTGTGTTATTGTGCTGGTATCTTAAGGACTACCATGTACAACTGACAGACTACAGAAGCTTCTAAAGTTTTTGTTATTCTTCATTCTGTGTGATCATATCACAGCATACAGAAATTAATCCTTTCCAATAAGTTAGATTTTTACCATTTATGGGCTATACATATATATATAAAGCATTTTTTTCCTAGAAAAGTGCGCATCACCTTTTGGGTCACATTTTTAAAATGTAATCAGTCAGTCAGAGTAATAAAACATTTGGGCTGTTAAGCAAATGAAATCAGTATTGACAAAATTCATCTTTGCAACGCAGAGGAAACACAGAAGCTGCATCTAAAGTGGCATTTAGATGTATTTACCCACTGTTTAATGCAGCTTAGAGGGACATTCAATGCTTTAATCTGCAGTTATGAAAAATGCATGCAAAATGCAAAATGCATAAATTATAGTTTGATATTTTAAACCCAAAACATTGAAATCTAATGTTTGAAATTATAAAAAAAATGAACAAATACTTTAAATGTGAAATCAAAACTGCCAGTAGGTGGCAGCAAGTTACTGTTAATAAGACTGAATTTTGCAGTAAAAGAATGTATACGCGCATAAGTCTAACCTACTAGACTTCATTACATAGGCCTAATGTATGCGTGCATGCTATAGATGTGTTTTGTTAGGTAAATGCAATATAGGCTACTCCATAACGTCAAATCGCACATCGTTAAAACAACAATTATGATATCATCACAGATGATATAAATATATTGTGTGGACCAGCCGTCGATCTGAGTGGGCCAGTGCTACCCTAGCCCTCAATGTAGCCTTGCCACTGGTTTTGAGCAGACAATGCTGTTGGGATAGTTAACCAACAAAAATTATGTTATTATTTGAACCCCCTCATGTTGTTAAAAACCTGCATCTCTTTCTTCTTTGAAAAGCAAAAGAAGATATATATATAAAAAATATAAAAAAATGTTTTCAAACAGCACACACTTCCATCTCAAAATGTCTCATATTTTCCACAGAAGTAGAAGAAAAAAGTCTGGCAGGTTTGGAATGACAGGAGGGTGAATAGCCTAAATTACAGAATTTTTATTTTAGGTTGAACTATCCCTTAAACATAAACACGTTTTATGGCGTATACAATGTGTTGGGCTTTCTAACCTGTTCTAATATGATATGCACTTGTGTAAAGAACAGTCAAAGCTAAATAGCCGTGTGTGCATTATAGGAATGCACTCTTATCCACACATTCTCAACCTCTTAAACCCTGGAGTTAAGCATCACATTTTCAGGGCAGAGAAATACACTTTGTTGGGATCATGGAGAGCAGGCTTGAAAAGTGATCCAACAGCAGAGACTAGTGGCGAGACAGGAGCTTTGTGAATTGTGCTTTTTTTTTTTTTTTTCAGACCCTCGGCTGTTCTTCTTTTATAGCCTTGACCTTTCCCACTGTTTGCTCAATGATCTAAGATACATTTATAACACATTAGGCTGTAAGGGAGGAGGTCATTAGGGAGAGGTCGCCTACAATATACACAGTAAGTAAACTTTCTATACTAATGAAAAACCGAGGGGTCGTAATCCCTGTATGAAAATCCTGTAATGGATTGTATAGACTTGCCGTTCTATGAAGAGTTATAATTAGCATTTTAATATATTGGGTTAAACCTCTGTGTATCCACTTTCTCTCTGTGTTAATTAACGATAGTGATATTTCTGTTTAATGCATAAGAAATGTATGCATATAGCTGGTGTATATTATGTGCATCAATTACATCTCATTTGGAAGTAATTTCTCACTTTAAACAAAGTTGTGTTTTTATGAACTATTATTTTATTGCTGGAGATCTGTCTGCTCTCTCTTTCTCTCGTTGTCGTTCAATCTCTCTTAAGCAAACACAGGAGATAAAGTAAGGCTTTAATTAGAGATGTGTCATTAAAATATCCTCTCTATCCAGAGATGGTGGGGGTTTGCTTCTGGATGGTTGGGTGGGTATTAACAAGTTCATGGATCTTATTACTTTCTCCCTCCGTTGCATGCTGTCAGCTCCTAGGGATATGATATCCGATGGTTGGGCTCACATTTACAACAAGTTCATTACAGCACGACTGCCGCTCTTTCTGCTTGGGCCCAGCTGGTTGGAGGGGTCTGTGTTTTAATTAGTGCTGAGGGTGTGCATATTAATTATAACATGAGTGATATTTACTGTACCTAAGGAACACAGGACCGGCTAAAGACACTGGCAGCCTCAGCTAATAAAGCCAGCCATGCTAATGAGCAAAAGGAACCATAAAAATAGACGGCGGCAAAATAATTCATAAAGTTTATTGATCTCGGAGTAAAGACGTTAAGCTCCGATTAAGGGCAACAAAAGGAAAGGCATAGCACTTTATCAAATAAATAAGCCGAGTGGAGAAATGTGAGCACGGAGACAGATTGTCATTAAGTAGGTCACGTGACGCTTTCCTCCAGAGAACGGGCACATTCGTTCATGCAGTGAAAGAATAAAAAATAAAGGAGGGGGAAATGCAGGAGTTTTCTCATAAATCTGATGAATGTAAAACTGGTGGTGCTTTGATTGACAATGACATTGTGATTCATCTAAACGCATGGGGGATTGTTATAACCTTGCCCAAGTTGTTTCAGGTCTTACGCCTGTTTGAAAAGTTTCCACATTTGTATATATCTGGTTAGGTGAAAATTTTGACTTCTGGAGAAGCAGGTGCAAGTTTTCTTAAAGGAATAGTGCACCCAAAATTTAAACAATCTCATGTGCCTTTTGAGCATCATTTCTGAAGTATCGTGTGACACTGAAGATCATGTGACACTTTTTTTTATGAAGTATATTAAAATAAAAAGCAGTTACTTTAATATATAAATATATATATATATATATAATTCTATTTAATTATTATATTATTATAGTTTATTATTATTATTGTCATTCGTTTATAATTGTATTATTATATATATACATTTTTTTTTTTTTTTTGCACAGCTTCTTTTTTATATTTGAATTGTAGTTTATTTTAGGTAAAGTGTGGTTTTACCACATTAGTATTTGTATACAGTATGTTTGCATAGATACTTAAACATACAATATTGACATTGATGACATCACAAACTTTAATAATATGAAGAATTTTAGACTCTTATTAAAGCAATTCATGCTATCTGGATGTGAAGCAAAAGTGATATGTACTTTTATATTTTTGTTGATATTGTAGCAAGTTTGAGTTTGACAACCTGTAGTCACTAAAAGCATTAAAAACAAATAAACAATTTTAATAAAATAATATAAATGTAATATATCATTAATGTCATATTTATTTCTCCATATTTTTTATGTATCGTTCATGTGATGTTGTTAGATCCTGGTTGTTTAATGATGTGAAACTCTCCATTTGATTGTGGATCTAGGCAGATGATTATCCGTCAGAAGTATGCTAGTCGTAATGGGCCTGTTTTGTCCATCTCCAGTCGGTTTCCTGCCTATCCATTGCTCTGTAATCATGGCCAGTCCACAGTGGACCATGCCCTCACAGTGTCTACCAAGCCTGTGCCAAGAATATGTCCTTCACACAACAAGGCCTGCAATATTTGAGATCTGGCTCTTATCCAAGACCATCAAGGTGTCTAGACAGGTATATGTTGAGTAGTCTTGAAATCTGCCAACATGTGTTAATGAATGTAAGGCTAAGCTGACAGCAGTTGTCTGTATCTGAGTCCCGTATGATAACCCTTGACTGGCTATCGGTGTTTCCACATCCCCCGCTTTTCACCCGGCGATCAAATCTCAGATTTTTTGGGGAGTGACTTCAGGATGGTTACGGTTCTATTTACGAAGCGAAATCCACCGTGCACCCAGATCACAAGTTCGTTTGCGTGCGCGGGAAACCTAAGGGCTGATTTTATAGGTTGATAAAAGGCGTCTGAAACAGATGCCATGTTAAATGGCTGCTATGTGAGAGTGCACACTTATGCAGCGGGTGAAAGTGGGATTGCGTTGGCAGCTCTCCAAATGAAGGTTGTGCATAGCACACACCGGGGAGAGAGGGAGAGACTGAAAAAAAAATCGAGTGATAGAGTTAGGCGCTTCATCTTAAGTCATGTCTGGTATCAAGGCAACACACTTAAAACAGCAATTTGTTTCCCTTGCATCCAATAAACAGCTCATTCCTTTTCCAATCAATCACCTGAAGCAGAAAGATTAAAAGTGGGGGAGAGGAACTCCAGGCTGCAGGTCGCTCTAGAGAGGCAGCGGTGCAAGGCAATCTGAACCATCTTCCTCCTGCAGAACAATAACAGCAGATCTGGAACAGACTCATCATCAAGAGTTTTTCCACTTTATAACTATACAGCCTAATCCACTCCCCATATGGGATATTGCTAGGTCAGTGCTTTGATGTGAAGTTTATGTATGAATATTTGTGGGAATTCTGATTGTTTTTCAACTTCTGCGGATGACATACTTTTTCTGTAACACTGAGATGGTTTGAAACTTTTAAAAACATTTAAATAACCTATGAGTCATATGCTGTCATGAGATGCTCCCCACAATACAGAGATGTTTTCCTCTCGTTTTAATAAACATGCTAAATAGTCAAGTGCATCCATAACTATTCTGTCTTCATTTACTCCTATTGTTTCATTTTCTTCCCTTCGTGGAATGCAAATTGGTGAAGTTTTGCAGATTGTTCATGCTGCTCTTTTCTTTTTCCACTTTAGGTTGGAGAGACGCAAAATGTTATGAGCAGCTCAGTTTAAAAACAACAGAAGTCATTGGAAAGTGTGATAGAATAACCCTGTCTGGCTGTGTGTGTGTGTGTGAATATGAAATGCTTTGTTTGTCGTGCAGAGTGAGAGAGAGAAAACTAATGGCATCTCCTCCTCTCTCACCCTTAACACGCATCATCTCTCTCTTCCTCTCCTTCTATCATTCCATCTCTCTCTCGTTTTCCTCCCAGTGTCGGTCTCATCCTCTCTCTTGCCATTTCAGAGATAGGGCTATTTCCAGCCCTGGTGTTGACAGGGCAATTAGTCTGAGCACCAGATCTCTAAACTCCCGGCAACACTATCATTCCGCAGCCCATCAATTCATCAGCTGATTTGCTATTAAAAAGAAAGCTGGTGCTATAAAACTGGACAGTGAGGTCCTGCACTCGGCTCTTTGGAAATGTGGACGTATCACTCTGACAGGTTTGTTTTCACTGCGGTTAACTGGCTGCAGAATCGGAGACGGCTCTGTCCAGTGCTGTCTAGGCCTGGTGCGGCCTGTCAGCCCCAGAGTCTGCGCTTCTCCTTTGTAATGGAGGCACAAGGGCTGTTGTCCTTGTCAGAACACCTGCCGTCTCCTCCATGGGCTCGCTCCAGTCCTCCACCGAAGATCTCATCAATCCAACCCCATCAGAGCTCAGTGGGCTCAACAAACCCACCGCCAAGGAGACTTCAGTGCACGACAGAAAGAGTTCGCATTAGTGCGATCTGTAAAAGTATGTCAGAGCGCTCTTCGGTGTATTGTTTGTTTGTTCTTCTTTCAAACGAAGCGTTCGAATTCAAGCTTGGGAGGGGTTTCTGCGTGGGGACGGTCTCTCCCGCCCTCACTCTTCTTTCTTTTTCTGCCTCCATCCATCTCTCTTTCAATCAAAACTCCAGACTTTCCCCCTCATCATCCCCTTTGTTTCCATCTTTTGTCTAATTTTGCCTCTCCCTTGACATATTTCTTCCTTTTCCATCTCATCCAGCTTCACTTTCATTCATCTACCTCTCTCCCTCTTCTTTTCTCTCTCTCTCTCTCTTCATCCCTTTCTCCCTCTCCTCCTCCTCTCTCTTTCCCTCAGCGGTCCGACCGTTCATTATCCTAATTAAATCCAGCAGCTGAACATCCTCTTATCTGTAGGGGAGGAGAGAGAGGCCATGATGCAATAGGGCTGATTTGCATATCCAAAGTTAATTAGTGTGGAGGAGCAGGTGTACAGTAATAATAATCATCACACATGACAGTCACCTGTGCCCGCTTTGCTCTGCCCTTCCGAGATGTGCCCCCTCCCTCCACTGTCCCATATCCCCCCATCATCTCACTCCTCCGTTGATGGAATTCACTCTATTCCTCTCTTAATCTCTCACCATCTTTCTCTGTCTCTCTGTTTTTCTTTCTTTTTTTCTGAAACCCCCGCACACATGCACGCTTTCTTTTCAAATGCTTCCCTTTCAGAATTATTCCACACATGCCCTCATTTTTTTTTTTTTTTTTACTTACTGGAGTTGTTGCTTCTGTTTTGTGTACATTGGCTTTTCATTTTTTTTTTTTTTTTTCTTTTTCCCTTCCCATCAGCTCGTGGCATCTGGTTTGTCTTTGATGACTCTGTTTCTCTCGACTCCATTTTCTCTTCAGGAGCTTAGCTGCCCTTAGCTAAGAATGATTGGTTAAAAACTGTGTTTTCACACAGACTTTTGATGAAAATGTATTAGTCCATTTCACATCCTAAAATCGATGTACATGTTCAAAAGTTTGGGATCTGGAATATTATTTATTTATTTTGTTGTGTCAAAACTACAAAACAGTAATATTAAGAAATGTTATACGATTTTATTTTGTAATACTTTATTTCATAATATTCTAGAAAGCTGATTTGTAAAAAAAAAAAAAAACATTATATATATAATATAACAGTTTAATATAAAACTGACACTTTTCAGGCTTCTTTTCAATTAAATGTTTGTAAAACTATGATTGTCTTCATTTGTTAATCAATTAAATGCATCCTTGCTGATAAAAGTATACATTTCTTAAAATAATGTAGACAAAGCAGGAAAACAATACATTATCTGATTGGCTGACTACTGTAAGATCACTACATTTTTTTATTTTTTAATGGTAATGTCTGTGATATTACTTCTCATTTGTATGTATATTAATTAGTGCTATCATTAGTTAAAGCCTATCATATGCACATGCAAGATATAAAAAAAATGTAAAATACATTACATGAATATTAAAATAATAGCATAATATCTGTAATATTTTATAAGTTACAATTAGATAAGTTGTGGATTCTTTCCATTTTAGATACTGTCATGATTTGTTCATGTTTTTTAGATATTTTTTTGATGTTCCCATAAAATACTACATATTATGTAATATTATTCACAATATTTCTGATTAGCATGTAATATTGTTTAAGTCCCTGTTATGGGATATATGTAATTAATTGTTTACATACTGTACATGCATTTCATTGAGCGTAATAACATGCTCAGTGAAGCTCATGCAGGTCCAACTGCGCTGTTGGATCATTTAGATCAGCTCTTGCAGTGTTTTTTTTTTCTGGAAACAGTGTGTTTTAAAACTACCATGATGAGTCTTTTTAGTCTTGTGCTTCTTTTTATAGATGAGATCAAATATTCCTTTGTCAATGAAATTTCTCGTCGCTAATTCTGTTAAGGAGATCATAGAGCAGAAGAAAACTGGGCTTTTGCCATTTTACATCCCTTCTACTCGGCACACTTGTCTCAGAGCTGTCAGTCTGTGTGATGAGGCTCTTTGAGGTCCGGCCTGTTTCTTTTCATCCTTGTGCTGAAATGCCACTAATTGCTGTTGCTAATTCTGTATGGACATTTCACAGTGTTTCTGCTTACCAGCCCAATGCGTTGTTCACACCTCCGGGTGTCCAGGATAGTAGTGACGTGCCACAGAGTGGCAAGTGTGTGTGTGTCAGTCTTTGAGGTGTGCTTCACTGGGCATATTTAACACTGTCACCATCAGCACCATTTCAGAGCCACAGACTGATGTGGTTACCTAGATACTGCTCCCTTGGGATGCAAATTAAATTCTGTGAGGAGATGTTTTGTTGTGGTTGTTTTCCACAACAGAAATATCCTTTCAATCATCATCAGTATTCATATTAGTCCACCATGAATATTTTACATGTATTAACACCTACATTCACAATTTGAAAGTGAGAATTTGGATTATATATGTCCGGCCTTGTTTTTCCTCTACATATGTTCATCACAGTTTTTGTTTTGTTTTCCGATACAAATCCTTCCACCGTCCTTAAAATGAAATCAGTTTCATTGAGAATCAACATTTTTTCTTATTGGGCAAATATATAGGACATAGTAGGCGTTTCTCAATGTCAAGGATGCTTCCTTGGTAGGACTGATCCTTGCAAGTCACTTCCTTTAGAGGCCAGGTGAGCCTCTTCTTTAGCATATGGAGAACACGTAAATGGAACAGGCTAGCAAGTGCACGTAATTGCGTCATTACGTCAGTGAAAAAGTCCGTTTGAATAACGCTACTTGGACAACTTAACTAGTTATTTATGAAAGAAATGCCGTTGACGCAACCAATTGTTAAATGACAGGTCCGGTTCAGTTAACCATTTGTATTTGTATAATTTACAATATCAGTACGGTAGTAATTTATACTGGCATTTAAACTCCAAACTTTACTTATATTTACTACAGTTATAACAAATGTTTGGTAACGTAATTAAAAAACCGTTAACGCTCCGACTACGTTAACGTTCAACATTTTTGAATTTTTGAACTAACGTTAGATAGCAAAGCTGCACGCATAGGATTGTTGGTGATTTGAAAGGGCTAAGAGCGCAAAGGATACACATATGCATCCTTTCCTGTGTATGGGATATTCTTCGAACGAAGGACTCAGTCCTTGGTTGAAATTCCGAGGATCCTCGACATTGGAACAGTCCTTCGACGGATGTCGATGACGTAGCATCCTCGAAATACTGGCTTCCGAGGATCCTTCCTTGACATTGAGAAACCCCGACAGATTTTGAACAACTTTTGAACAATTTAATGAGGTTAACTGCTTAAAAAGCAATTTGCCTGTAAAATAAGAAAAAGAACTTAAAACTTGTTGTCTGAAAAAAAGTCTTCTAACAATGCAGTGTTTACATATTTTACCAAAAAGTGTCAAAATAATGAGAGAGAAAAAGATGTAGGCTATATATATATATATATATATATATATATATATATATATATATATATATATATATATATATATATATATATATATATATATATATATATATATATATATATGATCATTTTACTATATTATTTTTTCTCATATACAAATGAAACTGAATTGTAATAAAAAACTTTATAATTTCAAAATAAAATTAAAAAATCTTCTTAAATTTTGCAATTTGTGTTTTTAATTTTTAAAGCTGATGAATTCGTTGCAAATTCATTAATTCACAATTTTTTCTCAATGCATGTTATCGTATAATATATTTATTGGAATTGATTGATTTGTTTATTTATTTCATTATTTGTCTTTATTAATTTTTATAGCAGTTTTCAGTTATGGCATAACACACACTTACAGACACAAAAGATGAATGCGTTCCTCACGCTACTGTCTGTTACGGTTGCATCTCAGTCACACAGGTGGAATAATTTCTCTGTGAGGAATCACACAAGCCACCAAAATAAACAAGGCCTGTCTCCTGTAATACATTATTTATCATTACAGTCAGTCTTGCTGCTCACATTCCCTCTCATGTGCCTTTATGGATTATTTATGCTGTGTCAGTCACTTGCGTCATTTGCATCTTTTATATATTTAGAGGCTTGAGTGTCTCTTTTATGTGGGCTGAGAGGTGGAGAGGTTGGCAGGAAGGCCACAGATTGGGAAAAGTGGACCTGAGATGGACACATGGGTGACAGGGTGACGTGGGGTTGGGGTTTGGTGTCTTGTGGAGCGGATGGCTTGGATTATTATGAGACTGGAGCACAAGGGCAGACGATGATGCCTTTGTGTCTGTTCTCTGTCACTTTGTGTGTATGCCTGACAGATTCTTTGTGGTTACATCAACATTGTTGTTAAATAATGAAACAAATTTGCAAAAGCATATATTTATTAAAAAAAATACATAAAATAAATAAATAAAGCATCCAAGGATCACTGAGGATCTGCAAGAGGGTTTTATGGAGTGTGTAAAAAAAATAAAAAAATAAAAAATAAAACTGAGGTGATAAAGGTGTTATAAAAAGTAGAGTTGAAGTGCAGTGAATGTCTTAATTTCATAAACAAGTTAGCTACTTTATGTAAATGTGTGGATAGATAGATAGATATCCTACTGCATGCATTAGTACACTGGTGTGCATTCATGATGATTTTTATCTAAACTTACGTCTGCTGAAGATTTCATTATGATTTATTATTGTTAGGTAATTGGCAAGGCGTTTTATATCATGTAGCATGGCACCCGCATTTGTCATCATGCATGTTTTGTGTTGTACTTGCTTGCTGGCGTCATATTCAGCAAATTAATCAAACATCCACACACTAGCAGGCTTTGTGTTCTTTGTCTCCTCCTTTCGTAGTTGGCTTCTCTTTTTTTCCTTTACATCAAGCACCTTTTGAATGATAATATAGGTGGGGCTGTTGTCTTTCATGCTGTCGTCTGCTGTCCCGCAGCTGATGGAGATGGATGGAAAGACACTTGTTCTCCGTGTCCTTGGGTTTATTAACAATTTTCCCCCGTGTGCTTTCGTCTTCTCCTGCACCTCCTGCCAGCATGGCCTGGACTCTTTTGGACGAGGTGGAGAGGAGATCGTTGTCCGTTCTGGGGCTTTGAGTGAAAGTGTGGAGGGCTTTGATATCATTAGCTCTCTGTTGACTCTGTGAGCTGGTGAGCGGCCAGTAGCCCAGCCAACGATGGAATTAAAGCTATTTACACAGCTGTTAAAGTAATGCTACCTCATACAGAGCCTCTCTATGGCTCGGGTCTGAATCTGGACGCCTCTAATTCAACACTTTCCCACAGAGGATGCCCCCGCGTGAGAGTGCCAAGAACCATTTCCCTTAATAACCATACATCCCCAGATCTCTCTATTTGGTTCCGTCTAGAGGGAACGTACCGCCCTCGCCTCCTCAAACGAACACAATTCAAGGCTTCACATTAGTCCCTTGGTCTCCAACATTTATCACACCTAAATGCTCTTTGTGTGAGAATGTAGGTCTGCTTTGAATAGGGACGCCAAGACTCTTTTTTTTTTTTGTTCATGTTAATGTACCTTCACACTACACACATGTATGTTCTCCATCCATTTTTTTTTTTTTTTTGTACAAAAGTGAAAGCACGGCAATGGTAAAAAGGGTCAATGGTATGAGTGTCCATAATAATGAAATATTATTTAAAAGTGTTGAAAAAAGCAGCAACACAGGCGCATTTCTAAAAACTTGGCACTTGTGGTTTCATATGATTTGAAAAGCTGTTTTTAAAAACCATGTGACTGAACCATTTTCAAGTAAAATTTTCATTTAGTAAGACCTCAAATTGTCATGTCGTATAACCATGAAGTAAAAATGAATAACATGTATTACAGCTTGAGAATATGTAAATGTAAAATCTTAATCATTATTAAAAATGCATTGAATCATTTATGTAGTTCAAATTGTGTACTTTTAGAAGACTTGGTGAGTTTTACACACAGTCATGAAGGTCTGCAGACTATTTATTTATTTATTTATTGGCATTGATTTGGCAGACAATTTTTTTTTTTTTGAGAAATAATTGTAGTATATTTAAATTTTTTTCATTATATTAGAATTTTTATACCCTGACATTTTTGGCTAAATATTTCTCCCTTAAAGAAAAAAAAAAAAAAAAAGATTAAATCCAAATTAATTAATTCCTAAGGTAAAAAGTGTACATCAAGCATTGTGTTTGGTGCATTATATGAATGAATTGAGTTAAATGTATTTTGGAATAAATTAACAGCACCATGTCATTGACCCGGGAATAACAGGCATTTGCAAATGAGGCTAAAGTTCTGAATTGTCATTATAGCCGAGCTTGTCGGACATGTCTGTGAGAGATCGTTCTCCACCACGTTGTGCCCAAGTACCTCATCCAGCCAGACTGGCACTGTCACACTGTGTAGATAAGTAGCTCTCTCTGCGTAATGGGAATCAGGAGATGACAGGAAGAGGGATTGACACAAGCAAACAACAGCAAAAAGGAACGACAACAACAGACCGTGTCTAATTCCTTCTGTTACTTCCTTTTATAGCGGAATAAACAGGGCCATCTCGTAAATTCCTCCTGAAAAGTATTATTGCTGACAGGTCTGACCTCGGCAAGCCTGCAATGTTTACCCATAACTCACAATTAACAGAGACATTAGAGAGTTCTCCTGAGGATTGCCAGCTTTATTTCTCTCTAACTGGGCAGCACTAAATCTGGAAGAGATCCCAGTTCTGCCATTTACCATCGAAGGGGCGGATTCCACACCGGAGAGAAGGGGCTCCACAGACTGAACACACTTCTGAGCTTTGGGGCTGTTATGGATATGGCGGCGGTAATTATTCAGGCCTTGTTATTGCCCAGAACACCACACCTGCGTCCAGCTCACCGCCTGTTATTAGAATATCAAAAAGGCCACGGAAGGAAAATGTTTTGCACAATTGGAGCTAAATGTAGACTGGGATGCTGCGTGTTGCGGAGTTTTTTTTTTTTTTCTTTTTTTCTGATCAAAGTTTTTCAAACAACTCTGAATAAATCACGCCTCTTCGTTTTACTTCGGAGATAAATGCGCACCTGTTCGTAGACGTGTCAAGTCCAATCAAATGCCAGCCGGATAGATCCTCCGACATTTTTTACAACGGCTTTGTGGCTAATTTCCAATTTATTGCTGTCGGCTTATGTCATAGCCGGAGACATTCAAGTATTTATTTATTTCATCATTGCATCTCATGATTTTATTAGATCAGTAACAATTGTGGTGTTTTAGAAGCAAACAGGACACAGGGAACCCGAAGACTGAACTGAATTAATGAAGGCTCCATCAACCGATAATCTGTTTTACCACTAGCTCGCCGTTGAATATCAATGAGACAGCGCCGTTTGCTGCTCTTAATGGACTAATCTTTTATGTCTGAGTGTAGTTTATCCCAAATCATCCATGAGAAACGTTGTCAGCGCGAGGGTCTGCTTGTCAAAACACTACGCTGCCATGGCCTCAGGAAAGGAGAGTTTCCATGTAATTAAACACAGCATATAACAGAGGCAAGGTCTCATTGCTCACTGCACATCAGACGTAGAAGTGATAGCTGAATATTTGCATGTTACCAAGCATCTTCTGCCTATTTTGGTTTTATTTCCTGAGCGGAAACAAAAGAAGTCAACGCATGAAGGCATGCTAAAAAGCAGCAGATATTTCTCATCATATTCCACACACACACACACACACACACACACGTTCATATGCATGCCCATCTGCGCTCAAATTGAACACTAATGGAATGTTGTCATGTACTATTGCTGTTATTGTCATTGGGAGATAACTGAAAAATGTTCGTAGTACCTTAATGGTCAATTACAGGCCCGGTCCAATGGAGATGGTGCTGGGGTCCCACCAGAGAGAAGATAAAGGGCCTAGATGAGCTTGGAGGCCTCCATCAGGAGTGGGTCATTGCATATAACTTGTGAGTCAAAATTTGGATCATTTCCCAGCTTCTCCCTGCTCGACTGCTACAGATGAGGTTCTTTTTTTCTGTCCGCATTGATGAGAAGCCCTGTGGCGTGCCTCTGTTGATTGGAAACCACACGTTAATTTAACAAAGCTCGTATATCAAGATCACAGGAGGCCTTTTCTTTATCTCTTTATGCCACTTTTCTCTCTTCAATTCTCAGTTTTCTGCTGCTCAATTTATGACTTGGGCTGAATTAGGATTTATAGCCTATACGTTAGGGGTTACTTTTGCCATTCTGTTTTGCCCAAAGAGATCATATGTGCTTATTTGGACACTTAAGGCGCTCTTAAATATCAATGTCATTGTATTGCATTGTGCTTTGCTTCTCTCTCATCTCTCTATAGACAAAAGTAAAGAGATTTACATTTATTGTTATTATTTATGTTAGTAATTCTATGTTAATAATCTATTCATCAAAAAAAAAACATTGAAACAAAAGTCATGCGTGGTTTCTACAAACATATTAAGCAACACAACTGTTTTCAACATTGTTAATAACAAGAAATGCTTCTTGAGCACTAAATAAGCATATTTGAATGATTTCTGATTATATAACTGAATTAATCTTTGCTATCAAAGAAATGAATTACATTTTCAAATAAAATTGCAGTATAGAAGCAGCTTTTTCAATTTGTAATAATGTTACATAATATTACAGTTTTACTGTGTTTTGATGTAATAAATGCAACCTACTGTATCATAACAGAGCTCCTAAAGCTCCTACTGAAGCCTTACTTTTGAAGTCTAAGATGGATGGATGGATGGATAGATACACTACCTTTCAAAAACAGTACATATTTTATATGATATTTACATACAACATTTATGATATTACATTTTAGAAATAATCTAAATATGAATCTAGATTCATACACCTTTTTTGCATCCACTGCATGCTTTGTCAACATGCAGGCCTTATGTAGTTTGGATGTTTGCAGTAGTGTTTGAGTATGTGTGCAAGGGAACAGCTGCCCTTGTCACCTCTCCATCCGTAACAGAGCTGTCACCCGCTTTTAAATAGATCTGAGTGAATTAACACAGCGCTCCAGGTCGGGTCCACCGGGGCGCCGGTGACAGTAGCGGTGCCCTCCACTAACGCTGGTGGAGGAGGCTTTGGCACGCTGACATGGCTGGCAGGGCCTGCCCAAAGTGACTCTACAGGGGCTGGATGCCAGCCAGTCAACTGAAGCCTGGCCAACAGCCCCAGCCCGGACGAAAGTGAAGCGCGGAGATGCCACTAGAGAACGCGAGAGCCAGCTTTTTCATTTAGCCGTCCAACTGTTTTCCCCTCTCCTCTCAATTGACAGAATAAATGCACCTGCCATTGTGTGATATTGGGCAGATTAGTTTTGGCTGTGATTGAAGAGTTGGTGTCAGAGTGGGACATCTCTAAGGGGACCCACCCAGGGTGGCGGGCTGCTGGGAGCTCTCGTTTGTACTAAATAACATCTTTCTGGCCAGCCATTGGTGTATTGATATTTTGGGCGATTATAGCTTGATAGTAAAGTTGATTTGGAAAGAATAATGGAGCAGGTAATTGGAGTGAGAGGACATTTGTATATTATTTCGAACAGCAAATTTTTGCCACAGAAATTATGAATTTATTTAATAGCTGAACAATATTTTCTGCAATTCCTCCATAGTCCTGAAAAACTAAATGAGCATTCCATGGTACTCTGGAATACATGACTCTGATTGGTTAATCAATGGCATACAGAGGCCTGATGTCCACCATCATCTATTGCAACGCTCATCCAAGTAACTGAAATTAGCACTTCTTTCATGTCTTTCACATCACAGACTGGCTTTCTCTGTTTTTCATGAATACAAAAATGATTCCATCTTGCATTTCACTAGATTATATTGAAAATTACCTTCTTCAGTTCTTTAGTTTTAATATTAGTGTAAAATGGTTGTTGCTTTTTGTACATTGTAATGGTCTGTTTTTTTGTTTGTTTTTTCTTACTGGATGTTTGTAATAAGCAGCTAAAAATCGAATTACTATCTGTTTATTTATTTGGTGAGTAGGGGTGTAATAAGCATGGACATTGTCAAAAAAAACAAAAAAAGCTGTCATGCTTATTTAAGTACTTTAGAATTCTAACTGTCTTAGAAATTCTCTATATATTAGGAGCTATAGAAGGTGGACATTTTTATAATGAATTTAAGTTTTTTCAAGCTATGTCAAGTTCAAAAATATTTTATCAGGCAGAATTAGCTATAAAAAGTAACAAATAATAAAAAAGCACAATTGACTAGAAAATTATTTAAATTAAGTGGTCTGACACTCTGAATAAAATTCAGTTATTGAAACATCTAATCATGAAATTATTTTATTTATTTTTTTTATTTATATTTTGCCACTCACATTTTTGTAAATAAAGTTTAAAAATTAGCAGCTTCAGGGACCTTCAAATATTATCTTTGACCATGGGGAATTTCAAGATGATCATCCTGTGGAATCTTCATAGTAATAATAAGTATAATAGGTTAAATATCACATATTATACAGTATAAACAATTAAGCAACCCTTACATGCATATTGAGAACACTTGCCCAGCAAGCATACCACTAAAACAATTATACTTTCCTGTCCTGTGACATCTTATTCTGATTCAGAATTTTCTGCGCTTAATTTAAATTTAATTGGACCGTACCCAACTGGCTCAGGTCAGTATAAAAAGAAAATCAGGAACATTAATCAAGGTAAAATTATCAGCTGATTAATCGGTGTTCTAATTATGGCACACTGCGTCTCTCTCTTTGTTCTGTTTTAATTACTGTACTTCATTGTCTTTTCCATATGGCCAGCATGTTTCTGCATTATGCCAGTGTCTCACAGCTCGGGGAGCCATTAGTACCCTGCCTGGTGCTGCTGTCGCAGCCCTTCTCTCATGCTACCTCCTTCATTTTTTTCTGTGGGTGATGTTTGGAGGGTTTGTAGACACCGCAGCGATGGATGATTCCGTAAAGGGAAATCTGCAGTGATGTTGGTTCAGTCTGTAGACAGTCTGTAATGATGTTTGGCTGTTCTGTCGGCGGTCTGAAATGATAGCTGGGAGGTCTGCAGACAGGCCGTGCCGCTGCTGGGTGGATCTGTAGACGCGGTGCATGGCAGAGCGGCGTGGACTCAGCGTGTTAAGTGCGAGAATGGATGGGGATCTAATAAATTGTTGAATAAAACATGCTCTGTTGCCACGGGGGCGCAAAATTAGCGGAGCAAAGTGGTGATTAACCATCCTATCATACTTGCCATTGCAATTCCCAACTTCCTTTTCTATCCTTCTCTGAATCTCTTTCACAGGTCCCTTTCAGCTAATCTCCCGCTTTTCCACTTTTGAAATGTATTTTACCCATCTTGTTCCTGGTCAAAAATGACTGTCCCAAAATTTTTAATATGTATAAATCTCTCTTTATGCTATATCAACACCAGCTCTCTTTGTGGAACCAATTAATTGTAGGCCTCAGTGATCTAAACCTCAGTTTTTAAGTTAACATTAAGAGTTTTTAGAGATATTTTTTTTCCCCAACCAAAAGCAGAGGTAAATTAGGCAACACATTTTCAGAACATGAGTTTTTCTTCATAAAAAAGAAAGAAAGAAAAAGAAAGAAAAGTTTACCTCTAAATTAAGTAATAGTAATTAAAAAAACACAATTCTACACAGAACGGGTAGCAACATGGAGGCAGGCATCTTGAGACCATATTTCCAGCTGAATGCTATTAACTTCTTATTCAGTAAACTTTCTATTATCGAACACTCACTCACAGCATACATACATATATAGCATTCCTCAGTGTCAATTGAAACCAAACTTTTGTGTGATTCTACATCCACACCACTTGGTGTCCCTATCCGAAACATATTCTGTCCAGAGCAACACAAAAAAAATACTGTAGTGCGTCTTTTAAACTAACATTTCTGTTGTAAAGGTTCTGTAATATACTGAGACTGAGTGGGCGGATATGTCTGTCTGCTGTAAGTGCTTGTAAATATTCAGGTCGACATGAAGGTATTGTGCAATAGCAGCATGTATTCACCAATAACCAAGCTGTACCTCTGTAAAGATCAGCACTGATCATTTTGTGAACTGTTGCATCTGGTTAACATAAATTGAAGGTGTTTTTCTCTCTTAAAAATTCATGTGTTTTACAATGGTTTTGTACAAACACATTAACCTCTACAATATCTTGCACTTTTTCTGTTTTCTTTGAGTTTTTTTTTTCTTTTTCTAAAGGAGAGTTTTTACTATCTCCCTTCCTATCTGTGCCGTGCGGCGTGTTGGAATTAGACATCACTTAAGAATACTTACGCCAGTGTCTCGCTAGCGCATGAAACCTTTTTTCAATATGTAATTACTGGAACCGTACAAGTGTCTCATGCATATTCATGTGGATTTTAATTAAGCCCATCTCTTCACAGTTTGTGCCTTTGCCTCCTGAAAAGTTGCTTCCTCACACTCTGCAGGCTTCACACATGCAGAAACGCTCACAGGCATATTAGTATGTGTGTCCATCAGCCCGGAATGTACAAAATGCACAAAGCCACAGCAAAATGCATGGACATGAACACACACACATAGTGCAGGCTATAACAGGCGTGATGTTGTTGCTTTTTGTCATCCTTCACACATCTATCTTCCCTGGGTAGATACTTTGCATCTCTGCTTTGGGCGACTGTAAGTTTAGCCATTTTGTGATATCTACAGCTGTTCTGTTAGCCTAGAGAGAGACCGAGAGAGAAAGACAATCAAGCTCCGTGCAATGTTTTTAGCCCTGAGAGAGGAGAGACAGGCTCAGTAGCATATGCTTGTAGACAGATCAGAGACAGACAGTGCCGTGTGACTCATCAACAATTAAAATGGCCATAAATTATGTTAAGCGACAAGACTTGGGTCTGTTACCATGATAGAAAAATATCTCTTTCTCTCATCGATTGTGTAAAAAGCCACCTTACAGAAATATCCAAATTAGCGCTTGTTATAAATGGGCCGAGAGCTGTGATACTACTGACTGTGCACTCGTATGTTGTGATAGGTTTGGCAGTACAAACTCTATAAACACTTGAAGAACTCTTACACTTATTCTGTGGTGAAAACACACACACACATGCTGATGATAAGGACAGGAGGGAGAAAATATGCTAGCATAAAGCCACTTGGCACTTTTCTATGACAACAATCCACTGGGTTTCAGAAGGCCAACAGCGCCATCTATTGAGAAAGCAAAGGGTATGTAGCAAAAGGGAGAGGGAGACTTGGACAAACACCAACTCAGTAGGAATTCTCAGATAATAATCAGTTTCTTTGGGCTTGTGAAACTGGCTCATTAAGCCTCCTTTTTAACTGGAAATATAGGGAGTGATTAAAGCTGCATTACTGAGTGGGCACAAAATGGCTAACCTCCGGCCACCCACTGCTCCTAGGTGTCTGGCATGAGGTTCTGCACGCAGCGTAATGTCTTCACTTCGAGAGCGGCAAATCCATCACCTGCTTGTTTATCTACTTTCCTCTGGCAGCCTTATCAATCAGTGTTAAACCATCACACTGGCATATTTTTCTTTTAAATATCATTAAATGCAGTGGGCCAGACCTGTCAGTGGGCACACCGTCTCCTCACCCTCTTTGGGTTCAGCTCACTGTGATGGGCCAAAACGGGTCGAAACCTGGTGCCTTTCATTTAACCTCTAACTGACGCAAGATGGCAGATGATCTATGCTGGTAAAACTGAAATTTTTAAAGGGGTTGTTTACCCAAGAAAGAGCTTTGTCATATCATGATGTTGTGAAGGCTGTGTTTGTTGTTCTTTTCCATGCAGTTGGAAATGGGTACTGAGGCTTTTGAGCTTCAAAAAGGATGCAAAAACATCATAAAAGTACCATAGAATGTTAGTTTTTGGGTAAGCTAATCCTTTGCACATAGATGTTTATTAAAATTGGTGATTTATTTCCACTGGCAAAAACAGGTTTAGAGATGTCACTTGGGTTCGGCATTAGCATACGTAATTAAGGCTGGGGGGGGGGGGGCATCTGGAATGGGGCGAAGCTGGTGTCATTGGGCATAATTGCTTCAGGAGGACATAATTGGGCCGTTGGTTGATTTTCAAAGGCTCATCCCTACGTTGTCGTGGACACAGCCTGTGGACTTTGGCCTGTTGCCAAGTAGGCTCTTAAAGAACACAGTATCTCTCTGTTTCTCTCTGTCTTTAAATGGAGGAAGAACACAATGAATCACTCAAGCAGGTGCTAAAGTCAACCTTGACTTTTACTCAACATAGTGTGCTGGAAAAACTGAAAGACTATCTTGTTTCTTTGTGTTCATGTGTGTGAAGATTTTTTTCCCCCCACTGCAGCTGATTTTTTAAATTCATTATTTTATTTTATTTTTGACATTAACTGTATTGGATTATTATTGCATTCGATCTAACATTAGAACATACACACAGAGCTATATACTGTGTGTGTTTGAGTGGATAGTAAAATCTGAAATTTCGAAGGGAAAATAAATATATAAAATAGTAAATGATGTTTATCTGAAAGTGTAACAATGTAAACAGGTAAGCAGGAAGGGGCTACTCATCTGCTGGACAAGCGGCCTCGGCGCTTCACTCCATGGCGGTCTTCCTGGAGTCTGTACCGGACCCTGTGGCTTTCAAAGAGCTATGTAGCATGACCGACCTGGCTTTATGCGCCACCAAGATGACAGCTCAGGTGATCGGTAAATCCATGGCCAGTCTTTTGTTGCTTGAGCGCCACCTATGGTTGAGCTGCACCACTGACCTCCGCTGCCTGGTAATACCAAACTTTGCTAATTCGCAATGTTTCGTGGACAGAGTGTGGAAAGGCTTTATTGACACGCGTTTTCTTTCTCGTGGTGGTGGTGGTGGTGGTGGAGGGTTGGTGGTGCTTGTATGAAGTTTAAAGTCATTGGTTACCCGTAAGCCAATCACATAAAATTTGGTTATGACGTGTGTTTGGTATGACGTGTGTTTGGTTATTCGCCGGTTCAGCCGCCTCAAACTTCCACTGTTAACACAGCAATGCTGCAGAAAAAAAAAACATCGAGCGAAATACCGGAGGGAACATGGCAGTTCACAATCACAATTATTGCCTTTCCCAGACTTTGGCCTCCCCAATTTCTAGCTAACAATTGGTAACAGTTGACAAATTTAACTTTTCCCAAAACCTGTTGGGACTCGGGAGTAGGGCCACAACTTCACCTCCATTAAAAATGTGAAACAAATACTCTTCTTATTCAGGCTTCAGTTGGCAAATGCTGGGAATATTCTCCACAACAGATCGAAAAGAATCCCGTATCTCCATGTCCATTTTTGGTTTTACCTAACCTAAACTACAATCCTAAATTTGACTCTTTGGGTCTACGTCACCGCTCTCAGCCCGCACTCTGTTCATTGATTGGCTGTTTTGGAGCTCAAGGAAAACTGGGAGATAGTTCGCTATCTCAGACTGAGTACAGAAGTGAACTGAAATTGAGCGGAAGTACAAAGTCTGACGTGGTCAGGCTACTGACCTCTAAGCCTGAGCCCTGATATCACTCCTGCTTGGCTAGACACTACCCATTCCCTAAGCACCAGTGACCCCGGCCCAAGGCAGTGCTGGTCCTGGCGTCTCAGGTGTCAACCTAATCCGCAGGACAGGAAGAGGGGGACCAGCATCTTTTGTGCCTCCAAGCACCCCGTTCACTTCCGGGGTGCCAATGGTAATGTGTTTGGGCTAAATACTGGTGAACCATTCAATTAGCGCCCGCACAACTTACCGGTTTTATAGCGAGAAAAATAAAACACAAACATTATCATAAAGACAAATTTCCTCTTCCACATTTCACGAGCGTTGGGTCCTTGCATGGCAGCCTGTCATCCAAACCAACCCAGCCACAGGCCTGGCAGACCATCCCCGGGGTGTCAAGATGGATTCTGGGGATAATAGAATGAAGTTATTCTCTGCAATTAGCTCAAAGACCCCCACGATTCTGTGGTGTTGTCTCCACCTCGGTTCAGAGTAAGAGCCACATAGCAAACTTCTGGCCCAAATGCGTGCCACACAATCACTTTTCCCTAGGCCCAAGTGTTGCAAAGAATGATGGCCCTGAAGTGTCCCAGAACTGGATAAAAGGCAAGAGCCACACATGGGCCATAACCAGCCCGAATCTCGGCCAGTCACCGTTAGCTGGCCCTGAACTGGGCCAAAACTGGTTTTATTATAGGTGCCAATTCTCAGCCTTAAGAAAACCAGCATCCCCAAGTCTGAGCCACACCTGAGCCTTATATAGTCCAGACCTATATAGTAAGCAGTTTTGGCACATATCCGGCCCCCATCTGGCCCGCATGGATTTCACGTGGGGCAGATGTGGGCATGATCTGGGCTGACACTGCTTGCTGTCTGGTAATGTTCACACAAACTATGCCAATAAAGTACATTAAACTGAATAGAAAATCAGACTTAAAACCCACAAATCATGTAACTGTGCAATAAAAAAAAGTATTGCATTGATTTTTCGATAATTTTTTTTAAAAGAACAAATCAGCCAATGAAGAGTGAGTGTATAAAGTATACAGTCTTTAAGAGAAACGTAACAGATAGAAACATGCAACAATTTATGTTGTTAAACGCTGAAAATACTATCCTGATCCAATCCCTCAAGGTGCGTGTTTCTCATTTAAAACACGCATCACACGGCAAACACGGCATGTCGCAATCTATGACAAAACTGGAGAGAGCCAATGAGCATTTGTTTTCGCTGCTGTAAAACTTGTTGTAAAACTTCTTAACAGCACTTTGTTTAATTGTTTCTATAGTTACAGAGGAAGGAGATACTTTTAATTTAAGGATTCTAACATTATTTGTACCAAGAATTATAATATAAAATTGAATAAAATTATAATTAAGTGCAGTTTAATGTATTTGACTGATTTGCTTAATTTTGAAATGATAATGTTTCATTCTGTTTTAACTTGCTATTTCAAATACATTTTAAACAATACTACACTTCATTAAAATGTATGTGATCATTTAACCATTATCATGCAATATTGTATTTATCTTGTTTATCATGGGTCACATAATATGCTGCCTGATATTAGCCTGATTTGGGCCGCATATTACCTGAATGATCTGGGCCACAGTCCTCTCACCTACAATCTGCCCTCATATTGTTTACCTGATCCACACCATGCCATCATTGCCACACATGGCCCAGCTCTGGCTAAAAGGGTACATGCCATTACCGACAGGAGGCCAGCAGTGCTAGCTTGAGGCCACATTTGGGCCAAGTCCGTTTGCTATGTGGGGAGGTGATGAATTTGCTGGCGAAAGGAGCCTTAGAAATGGTTTCCCCAGCTCAGAGTGAGTCAGGCTTCTACAGCCGTTATTTCCTAGTCCCCAAAAGGAATAGCGGCCGAAAGCCCATCCTTGATCTCAGACACCTGAACTGCTCCCTCATGAAATGGTCATTCATGATGATTACATTGAAGCAGATCCTCTGCAAGTGTGCTCAGGGAACTGATTTTTTTTAACTGGATTTGAAAGATGCTAACTTTCATATCCAGATAGCCCCTCACCACAGGGAATTCTTGAGATTCGCCTTGCAAGGGAATGGCGTATCAGTACATGGTCCTTCCCATCGGACTGTCCCTAGCTCCCCACACTTTTATGAAGTGTATGGATGCTGCTCTTTCCCCGCTGATACAGATGGGAATCCGACTTTGCCAAGAGTGCACTGTCCCCCAGCCAATGGATTTAATTTCTGGGAACAGTTCTTGACTCAGACCTAATGAGGGTGGTAGTCACACCAGATCGTGCACTGGCTATTTGGCAGCTCGCAGCATCATTTGAAAATTGGAGCCATTCACCCTCTCAAGGAGTTTCAGAAGATGTTGGGCCTTATAGCCTCTGCACCTCCAGTATCTGGACCTGCTTCCCATGCAGCCCTTTCAGTACTGGCTGAAATATTGAGTTCCGTCCCATACCTGGTGCCATGGACACATGTGTGTCAAGGTGAGCCAGGCCTGTGTAGCAGCCCTGGCCCCTTGGAAAGACTCTCAGTGGATGAATTGGGGCATGCCCCTGGGTATGGTCTTGACATACAATTGGTCGAATGAGGAGAGTTGGCTGCCTGGAAATGTTGCCAGACTTAAAGGGACACCACGTGCTTGTCTGCTTAGACAGCATGACAGTGGTGTCCTTTATAAAAATGCCAGGGTGGTCTCTCCTCAAAGCGCCTCTTCATTCACCACCTCCTGGAATGGGCTCAGGTTAATTGCATTCACTAAGAGCAGCACATTTGCTGGGCAGATTGAACCAGGGAGCAGACATGTTATCCTGGAGCTATGTTTCTACAGAAGAGTGGATTCTCCACCCGCATAGAGATCAGAGGATCTGGGAGATCTTCGGCAAGACAGAGGTCTACAATTTTGCCTCAGAAGACAACTATCACTGCCCAAATTACTTGGCCCATGACTGGCCCAACCTCCTCCTTTATAAATCAAGGAGTGGAAACACAAGTTTCTGTTTGTGGCTCTGATCTGGATGACCAAACACTGTTTCGAACACTGGCCCATTCCCTTGAAACGAGACCTTCTCTCTCAGGCAAACAGAGCGATATTGCACTCCCAGTCCGAACCGTGGGCTCTGCACCTCTGGCCTCTTGATGGGAGCCTGCGGACCTCCCCGAGAGCATACTAAACACAATATCTCAGGCTAGAGCACCCTCTACAAGGTCTGTCTTCTCAGCCTGGTGTATGACCCGCGGCACAGACCCAATTTCCTGTGACATATCTCTGACATTGTCCTTCCTGCAGGAGCTGTTGGATAAGGGTCGTTCCCCTTCCACGTTCAAGGTCTATGAGGGGGTTTGGCGCCACGGTTTCTTTGTTTCAAGGCAGAATGTTAAAGAACGTGGCACACACTTCTCCCAGAAATCCTGTATAATTCAACCAATCCGATGACAACTTTAAAAAACTCCAGAAGCGTTTCCACTTTTGTGTTGCATATGCATCAAACGTTCAGTGGGTATGATGTCTGAGGCTGAGACTATCCCCTTAAAGCTGCAGTAGGGAACTTTTGACGCTCTAGCGGTTAATATACAGAACTGCTTGCGTCTTGCGGAAGAACATTGTAGCCGGAGCTACTTCTCTCTGTTTATGTCTATGAAGAATCACAAAGGTACTGGGTTACTCCGTCGCGGTACCCCCAAAGCAATCTAAAATAGTCGGAATATAAACACTTATTATAGGTGTACCCTAGTGATTCAGGACAAACTAAAAACACGGTTTGGAAAATGGATTCATGGTGTACTCGCTTATTATGTTCATTTTTCTACATTTTGAACACAAACAAAGTTACTGACAGCAGCTCTGATTGGTTTTTTTTTTACCGGGAGCGGATGACTTTCTGCAAATGGAAATAGGACCACTGGGAGGAGCCAGAGGAGCTTGATTTTTTTCACAGATTATCTGTCTCATATTCTACTGTCAGGACATAATGACAGGTAGGGCTGCACGATTCTGGATAAATTGAGAATCAATTGAGATTTTTTGATCTCATATAGAGATCACGATTCTCCTACGATTCTTTATTATTATTATTACTATTAACATTATCATTATCACAAGTATATAAATTAATTATTTTATTTTGCAAGGATTCTTTAAATTGATCAAGTGTGACAAAGACATTTATTAACAAAATATTTCTATTACACACAATTATTGTTCTTCTGAACTTTCTATCAAAGAAACCTGAAAAAATCTACTCATCTGTTTTCAACATAATAATAATAATAATAATAATAATAATAATAATAATAATCATAATAATGTTTTTTTTGAACGGCAAAACAGCATATTAGAATGATTTCTGAAGATCATGTGACACTGAAGACTGGAGTAATGATGCTGAAAATACAGCTGCACACCACAGAAATAAATTACATTTTAAAATACATTCAAGTGAAAGCAGTTATTTTAAATGGTAAATATTTCAAAACTTTACTGTTTTTGCTGTACTTTGGATCAGATAAATATAGTTTGGTGAGCAGAAGAGACTTTAAAAAAACATTACACATCTTATGGTTCAAAAACTTTTGACTGGTAGTGTATAATATATTTAAAACCCCAGTTTTTTTAATATTAGAATGATGGAAAAGTTGTTTAGATCACTGATTCAACGACTCACTCATAAACCTACTACACTTGTTTCATTTCTGGATGAATCAGCGTTTTTGAACGATTCTCTTGAATGAAAAATTAATTCATTGACAAATAAATTAAGACACTTGTCGCCACCTATTGGTGAAACAATGCAATCGACACAAACGTTATTTAAAGCGCAGTACTTTCAAAAGGGGATTTGTTATATTTTGATCGCTGCCATATAGACATCAATGTTTATATTTAAACTATAAACTTTATCCCAGTATTTCTGTGATAATATAAATGACTGTAAGACAGATATAATACTGTGTAGTTGAAAAGACTGTTTGTGAAGATGTTTCTTAACCAGACATGGTAAGAGCTCTCTCTGTGTCAGCGGCAGTGCGCGCACGGATTTGAATGATCCGGTAAGACTTTGTCAAAGGTTTAACAGACTCGGGGAATCGTTGTCTTTTAGAAATGAGATCGAGAGGGTGTCTGAATCGAGATCGCGATCTTTTAACGATTAATCGTGCAGCTCTAATGACAGGTTAAACAAATATGTAAAAAAAATATATTTTTACAAAAGTTCCCTACTTTTCCCTATTTTTGTGATTGTGAAATAGGGCAGTGTACTGTGTGTGTAACTCTACCGCTGAGTTAACACTAAATGTATTTCGCCTTGCACAGTAAATTGAGAGGGAGGCGTCAAAACTGTACCCGATTCTATTAGGAAATAAAAAAAGACTATTAAAGAATACCCAAGACACATCCCTCATATTGGTTTGAATGAGGAAAAATGCAACACTTAGTATAGCCGCTCTATCGAACGAAGCCCGGCCTTTTGAACAAAAGTGCCAACCGCTAATCTGTAAAGTCAGCGCATCACTGCAGCTGCCATTAGAAGGCCGATTTGCTATAGAAACAGTCAACACTGAGACGTTTTAAAGCTTTTTAAGAAAAATAAACACCATTTATGATACAGTTGTTGTCAGATTTCTTTGGTGATTTAAAATATGAAATTTAATCATAAGCTTACTGAGCAGTTTTGGAGAATTTGATGCTTCCCCATTCAAAGAGATAGGAACTGCACTTGCATGCCCCAGTGGCATTTCAAAGTTAGCTGCTGAGTGAGAGACATGACTTGCCTGAAAGGAACTTTGCTATGATATTTCACTAAAAACAGATCGTAGATACGATCCACGATCAAAAAATTGTAGTATCACACACCTCTATTGTGTAGCATTATTAATAAAATGTAAGGTAATGTATCTATTTAAAATAAATGAATCGACAGAATAAATTATTCAGCTGTGACATTTCATTTTTCTGTGACATTTCAGATTTATTTAGAATTTGCACCCCATTTAAACTGATGTTTCAGGACTATTCATCATACTCATATTTCACTAAAACCTCATCAGTGTTGGCCAGCAAGTTAACATTACCTTGAAGACATATCTAAATTGGCACAATCTGCTATGTTCTATACCTCCCAGAAATCCAAATGGTGAGGTTTGTAAGGCATAATGACACATGATCAACAAAAATAGGCTGGAAGTGACAATTCTGTCAGCTGGCCCGAAACTTTCTCAAACTGTCCCAGAGCCATCCGTATTGTTGAGCCTCGTGTGTGTGGGTGGCGTGTTGTTGGAATGGTGTTATCGCACGCATTGTGATGTTATCAGCGTTCATGAAAGATGCAGCAGAGGACCAAAGCGCTCTCTACCTGAGGTGTTTTTCAGGCAACGAGGCCAGAAAAATGAAAAGATCAAGCTAAAGATTACTTTCTGAAGCCTTGAAGGTGGGGTCAGGCGATTGTGAAGATATGTATAGTTGTGCAGATGCGTATGTATCTCTTGGTGGCCTGTCCAATGTACGGGCCTTCCGGCTGGCGACCCGGTCCAAACATCGCGGCCTGACATTTTTTATCATCCGTCAGTGCAGAGCGAGATAAATCTGGCCTCCCGGCAGCCCTGGCAGCCTCCTGCTATCTTGTCACATTCCAGACAGTCGGGGTCGGTGGGCTGAGCCAAGCCAGGCCGGGCTGGGAGGGGAATCAGGGCCAGGTAATCCATTACTGTCCGGGGGCACGTCTCCGCACATACGGATTTAATATCAGCCTGCCGAGAGTTATGAGCCATCCCCATCCACAAACACATACCTGACTTATGCAAAACGACAGGCCCACAGCTGGTGGATTTGGGCCCACTGTATTTTCTCTCTTTTGTGAGTGTAAGGTGTTTTTTTCCTCCTTTCGCTCTGATGATTGGTGTCTTATCCTCTCCTACACTCCCAATCTCCTCCATGTCCTCTACCACCAAAGGCTGGACTGCGTTCAGGAGGCGTGCAAATGGACTGCAGAGAAGCCTTCCATCCTGACCCATTTCCATGGGAAAGGCAAGGTGACCTGGCTACAGAAGTTCCCTGGCTCTTCCCTCGGAGGCCTGTGGCCCTGAGATTTATCTCACAAGAGAATGTTCTCTCTTGAGAAGAACAGAGATACTGAGGCTCTGTGTAACTTTCTGTGGTTTCTTTTAGTAGCCACAGACAAATACATGCAGAAAAAGCCCCATGGCCAAAGACCATCAGCACGGATAGGCATGTCCTAGTTCTAGCCCTTGTAATGTGAGGGCAAACTTTGTGCAAGAGGAAGTGCTCAGGAAAAAGAGTGAGAATGTCTCAGGAGATGTATTTGTCCCACACTACAAAAGGACATGGAAGTGGATTTTTTGGAAGCCCAACAGTAAATTGTGAGATACAGTTCAAAATAAAATGTCAGATATGCTGTAAAGTAATATTGTAAAAAAAAAAAAAAAAAAAAAAAGGATATTGTGAATGTTTAAAATGTAAAAGACTAAATAAATGTGAAGATAATTGAGAAATAGGACCATCAAATAATTTTTAGATTAAATATGCACATTATAAAATAATAATAATAATAATAATTAAAAATAAAAATGGCAATTGTGAATCGCAATTGCTAAAACATAAAGTTGTTGTAGATGCAAGGCTAAATTATGACAAAAAGTTGCAATTGTGAGGATATTGCAATCTAAAACTACTACAAACTGCAATAAAAAAAGTGTATGAGAATTTGCAGTTGTTAGAGATTGAACTATTTTTAAATGGTTACAACTTTATTTAAACTGATTTAAAGACTGCAATTTAGTTGCAATCTACAAGAAATTAAGAATTTAAGAAATGCATATTCAGTTATAAGAAATAAATTGGTGATAAATATTGTGGGTGATCAAAGTAACTATTTGAGATGAAAAAAAAATAATAATATGAGATTAATTGTTAGTGCAGTTGTACGAAATAAATAATACAGTAGCTAATAATAAAGTTGAGACGTCACATTTTATGAAAAAGTCACCATTGTGATATATAAAGTTATATATCATATATATATATATATATATATATATATATATATATATATATATATATATATATATATATATATATATATATATATATATATATATATATATATATAAGAAAGACATGAAGTTTGCTTTGAGCTGGAAACAGGCTTCTATTAGTGAAAGAGTGAGAGAATAGGGTATTTTAACTAGTGAAACCAAAGCTGTCGTGGCAAATCACCTCGGTTTGCTCCAAAAAAAACACATCGGCTCCGGTCAGGGGGTCAGGGTCTGACTGTAGTGATGGGACTTTGACCTATAACGATAGAGGTTTTTTATAGATTTCAGCCAAATGTCAGACTTAATGCCAGCGCTTGACCCCACAAAAGGCCAATGAATGCCAAGGGGCAGCGACAGATGAAAATGAGATGAAAAAAAAAATGCTTTAATAAATAATATGATTGCTTTTTAGTCAGCCCTGAAATGGGATGTTGGCAAAGAAAACAAAGATATAAGTTATTACGTCCTCTGAGTGTGCTTTCAAACAACAGAAGTATCAGGCCTTGATGCATGGGCTGAAGGTTTGACAGTGAAAACATTTCCAATTAACCTTCAAATAAAAGACATCTTAATGAAATCTCTCGCTCTTCTAGGTTTTCCCTCTCCCTTTCTCTTTCTACTCCCATCTGTAGAGCTTATGGGAATCGTGAAGGTTACTATGGGACAGTAAATTTGTCATAGATCGGCAAGCCTTTCTTTTTACGGCACCATCATAACTTTTTTTCAGCATTCTTCCAGAATAAAGTGGAGAAAAAAAAAATGCCTGAGTAAGCTTAGCCTGCTGGGAAAAAGTTGGCTGATCCATCAAACCTGCTCTCGCTCTTGGCGCTACAGCCTTGTTAGCTAATTGATTATATGAAGTATGGGCATACAGCTACCTGAAAGGGATTTTCACCAACCCAGGTCTCATCTTATCTATGTTTTATCAGCTCAGCCTCATGCTTAAATCATAAACAAGAGTTTGAATGCAAACATAATGAATGTAGTAATGTGAAACTTGG
This sequence comes from Carassius auratus, assembly GCF_003368295.1. Classification (NCBI taxonomy): domain Eukaryota; kingdom Metazoa; phylum Chordata; class Actinopteri; order Cypriniformes; family Cyprinidae; genus Carassius; species Carassius auratus. The sequence continues at coordinate 4,179,457 of NC_039280.1, forward strand.
ATGTCATCACTATGGGATATGACCAGATGTGTGAGCGCTGCTGATTCAGGCATGCAAATCTCTCTCTCTCTCTCTCTTTTCCCACTTGTCTCATCTATCTTTCCTGTTCCTTGTTTCATCCCACATTTTCTATTTTTTACCCTTTCTCTCCCACAACACAGTTCCTCCTCCTCACCTCTCTCTGGCCATGTACTCATAATTAAATACAGTTCTCACTCCACAGAGTGTGGATCTATCTATCTATCTATCTATCTATCTATCTATCTATCTATCTATCTATCTATCTATCTATCTATCTATCTATCTATCTATCTATCTATCTATCTATCTATCTGTCTATGTGTCTGTCTGTCTGTCTGTCTGTCTGTCTGTCTGTCTGTCAGTCTAGCTAGCTGTCTAGTTTTGTCTAGTTTAATGCTTTTGTGTATCTCACTGTAGTACACAGAAAAAAATGCAATATGCAGAATATACAATACATTATTTTTTATTTTAGTAGTGTGTTACATATAAACAGAAAACATTCTATTTTGGTAACTGAATGGATTTTTTTTTTTTTTTATGTGATGTCTCATATGTTGAAAGCATGTTCATAAGTTGTGAAGAGATGACAATTTCACAAAGAATCGATGCATCAGTTTTGATCAACAAGCCAAGTGCATTTAGTTATTTTGCTTATTTTTTCCTCAAAGGTGCAAAAACGAAATAAGAAATTCAAGCTTGGTGTGAACAAGGAACTGAATATTTAGATCATCTCCTTCAAGAATTGATCCAAAGCGATCGAGCATAACTGTTTCAAGAAAAACTGCCTCTGTTTGCATTGCTTTGCAACTTTGCATTGCTTTTGGTGCCGCTCTCTCTTTCTCTTTTTCTCACTGGACCGGAGGGATCGTTAAGAGCAAGCACTGCAGCTGGTGGATGTGTTGCTGTGTGCTGCATTCAGGTCTTTTTAAATAATGAATGAGGTGTGGTGCTGTCACAGGCTTTTGCCTACTGTTAAACGCTGCACTGACGGCTGGCACCGCGACTTGTTAAAGTGTTAGAGGCTCACACCTCCGGCAGGAATTTATGAGGGTCTCAAGAAACTTCCACCGTTATCCATTCTGATCAAGGCCACTCCAGAAACTCTCTCTCCCTCCCTCTCTCTCTTCTACCTCCAGTGTCTTGTTCTGTTCCTCCATCTAACGCACATCTCGCTTCCTCTCTGTCTGTTTCATCCCTCTCCCAGGCTCTCCATAGTTTTCAGAAGTACGTACGGTTTCCATCCATCATCTTGGTGTGAAAGAAAAATAATCAGCTTTTCCCCGCTCATTACATCACGGACTTGGACCACCAAATGAGCATTTAGCCCTCGAGGGTGTGGAAGTGTGATGGTCCCAGGTATGATGGGATGTGTTCGTGGATGAGTGGAACGTGTGAATGGTGTGAAGACCGGGTGTCATTCAGAACAGGATGGGACGGGAGCTGTTATTGTGCCCTTGTCTACCAAAGCCTCCCCTCCATCCTGGAGAAATAAGGGTCAGGAGTCAGTCAGAGCGGAGCAGCTAATAGAAGATTTATGACTCACTGAATATGCAGATCTGCTCACTGTGATTGACCACGATCCACACGCTGCCCTTGGGTACATCTTTGCATTTAGAGGAAGAGAGAACGAGAGGGGGATGACTGCTTGGGGGGGCCACGGAGGAACAGAGAAAAAGTGCAAAAGGAGAGGACAATGGAGAGAAAAATGCACTGGCAAATTAGGCAGCCTCTCATTTTCGAATAGTCCGACAGGATTGTACGAGCCCCGGCAGAAACAGCTATTAGTCATTTTTTTCCGGGGGGATGAAATCTTCCCGTTTTTTTCCTCTTTGTTCTGTCTGCTCACTTCTTCCCTCATTTCAGGCAATTTGAACTCCATTTGCAAGAGTGCAGATTCTGCTCTGGAAAGCAGACGCGTTTTACTTTATTTGAAATATACATACAGGCATAATGAAGCTGAACCCTGACCGGGGCTCTGCCGTCATATAAGTGCTGGTAGTTTGCTGGCTCTCTGATGAATGTGTAGGTAAACGCCCAGCACGAGATGTCCATGCCGCTCGCCTGTCTAGGATGAGAGCATAGAGAAGGAGAAATTATATAGCGGGGCCTGGTCTGCCAAATGAATAGGCATACTGACAAATTGAATTGAGTTGCATCAGAGGGCCTCAATTTAATCTCCTAAGTCTTTTTCGCCCATTAAAAGAGTCATTCAGCGCCCATCACGGCTGCAGGTCCTACCACCCTGTGAGCTGCTCTTTATATTCTAGCTACTCATCTCTGCCATTTCAGCTTTGCGTATGTGTTTTAAAGTGTCTGCGTGCATGTCCATTTGTGCAAGGTTTGATTTAATGATTTTGCGGTTGTGTAGAACTTCTTCTTTGTCACATCTGTTACATACAATATGTCCATATAACATATTAAATGCCCATCGGTAGCCTTACATGATAATAACATTGGTGGTTAGGAGACTGAGGAGGTGGAATCATTAATGGGATGACGTTAACCATATACATCCATGATGATGTGATACTACTTCCTTAATTGAGTGTTAAGTCTCAGACCATGATGAAAAATGGATCATGATAGAGTTTGTGACCAACACTGTAAGGAGAAATTAAATACTGTACCTGTCCATTGACATGCATGATGTTTCAGTGCCCCCTTCTGGTTAGATATTGGAACACCTGTACATCCTTTGAATAGCAAATATATAGGTAGTGCATGACAAATCCCATTTTGTTGGTTATTTTATAACACAAATCAATAATAATAATAATAATAATAATAATAATAATAATAATTAAAAGTGAATTAATAAAATGTTTTGTTGAATTTAACGTATTATTTATTTGTATGTAAAATATGGCGCAAATATTATATATAAGGGAAATTTTTGTTGCTTTTTTATTGTAAATGTTGCTTTATTTACGGCAAATTGCTATTAAAAATAAAAAAGAGCATATGCAGGATACTTGGAAAAGGTTTCACTTCATTTCCCATCCTCTTAGAAAAGCGTCCCTTCCTCGTCTTCTTTCCTAATGGAGACAATATGAATTGCTCTGACATTTATCTTACACTAACAGCATCTCCGATTCCTTGCAGCTATAAAAGTCCGGCAGGTAAAGTTTATGTGGGTGTCTTAAGTGTATTACAAAGCATCTTTACAAATTGCATTAGTGAGTCATTGTCTTCTGTTTTCAAACTGTCTTGATCCTCTGTGCTGGTGATAAACACGCCATACTTTCAGTTTCATCACTTGGCAAAGAAGCAGGCTGTATGTGGTCAGGGAAAAGAAAAGGATAAAGAAGAAAAGGATGAGAAAGATTAAAGTTGGAAGGGCAGGGAAAATAATTAATTAATTCATGCATTCATTTAATTTAGTGAAATATATATATATATATATATATATATATATATATATATATATATATATATATATATATATATATATATATATATGTAAATAAAAATGTATTTTAAATGCAATTATATATATCTATCTACAGTATATATATATATATATATATATATATATATATATATATATATATATATATATATATATATATATGATTGCATTTAAAATAAGTTTTTATTTACATAATATAATTGTGTACTGTGCATATTTATTATGTATATAAATAAACAGTATGTTTATATGTCTACATTTATATTCATATAATTTATATTATAAATAAATAGTATTAGTATATATAAATTAAATGTAATTCAAGTAAAGCAAAAATAATAAAATAAAAATTGAATTGATCTTCTTTAGCATGTTTTGATATTTTGGCTAGTAAATAATTTTTTTCTAAAGGATTTGAATAGGTTTATGTTTTCATGTGTTTTAAAGAGCAAAAAAGTGCTGTCTGACAAAGCATTCCACCTTTGACCTTTTTTTTTTTTTTTTTTGGCTTCTGTCGGTTGTGTAAAATCCATGTGTGTGATGTGATGCTCCTTCCTCCCTTGCACTGTGTGTCCCTTCAAACATGAGTGTGGCCCATAGGAGTCACCATGGGAGTTCTGAAGAGCATGCTTTGATAGTGTGTCAGAGCAAATTACCTTCTGTGTGGAGGTGCCTTGGCACACAAAGCCACTTCCACTTCTGCCATCACCCCGCATATGTGCACAAGATTATAATTAATAAGCAGGCCCGTCAATCATACTTTAATAATAATAATTTAGCATTTAGGGGGCAGAGTGAGGTTATTGGCATCTGTGCCTTTGATGTGGAATATGAGCTGGCTAATAGGAAGGCGGTGATGCAGAAAGGAACGGAGGGAGAGGAATACTTGCCCCATTCAGCATCTGGATGTGGCTATCAACATGAGCAGCGAGCTTATGTGAGATGGACACATCTGCAAGAACCCTTATAGACACTAACAGCCTAGTAGATCGGTCATGCTGCGTTCCAAGAGTGCTGAATTGTCAGTTAAGCATCTTGTTACTTCATTATTTCACCAGGTAACAACATTTTTTATCAACAAAGTGTTTATTATTTGATTATTTTTGGTCAACCAAATCATTCAAAATACAAAGTAACTAAACAAAGTAACTAAACAAGTGTTAAGTAATGCAACAAGTGACTGTCTTTAGGCTAATTTGAATCATTCACTTGACTGATTTGTTGAATTTATTCAAAACCTCCAGTGGTTCATTCAGGAATGCTTCTGTGGTGCAATGAGTAGCTCAGTCCACCTTGTTTGTAGGCGTACATGGACAAAAGCTGGCAATACTGTAACTAAAACATAACTAACTCAGTGTTTTCTTATCGTTTATTGAGCATTCAACAATACTGTTCCACATAATAAATGGTTTTGGGCACTTGTGTTCAAAACAGTCTATTTTAAACATAAATTCAGGACATTCTCAAATGCTTAAAGGTAAACTATTTTGATGCAACTTGTTGTAACTTTTTTGATGCAATATTAACTATTAAAACGAGTCAATACAATATCAGTCCCACTTCTAAAACAAGCTTTGTTTTAACCTGATTCACTATGGTTACCCTGATTTAAGTGTTTATATTTTAGATGCAGTGGGGCGCTTTCAGCGAGATGAGAAATAGCAACACGAGTTATGCTAAATGTCAAACCACATAAACAAACAAATAAATAAATAAGGCTGAACAGAGGAGCTTCTGCTAGCAAAAAGAGAATGCGACAGAACCTATAATAAAGCGAGAATTAACATTGATTTTCAGAGCAGTATACTTGAAATTTAAAGTGACGCAGAGATGCGGAGAGGCTTTTTTATTGAATGTACAAATTGCCATATGTAGCTCTTTGTAGCTCTTAATTATTTATTGAATGTTTTATGAGCAGTAGGATAATCTCTCTCTTTTTTAGTTATCTAGTTATGTTTTTTTTAACAGTTTATATTTATATATACTTCTATGTATATGATCTCTCTCAGAAACACACACATTGTATGCTTAGTGCAGGACTTTAACGTTAGCTAACAAAAGTAAACATGTATAGATCTAAATAATTCAGTGTAGGTGAGTCTTGATGTTGTCCATTACTTGATTACAATCTACGCTGATCAACGATTTGTCTGACAAATAGCAGAAGTGTGCAGACTTGTTTGAAAAGGATCATTTTTTTCAATTATGTTAAGTGAATCCTTGCAAAAATGAGTTAAACACAGAATTAGCTCTTAACACGGTATTGTTATGGTGAAGTAAAATGAATAATCAAACTATGTAGCTGACCGTCTGTCTCAGTCTTTCTCTCTTTCTCGTTCACTGAGGTGACCATATTGCCATGGCCCTGTTCCACCATCCCTTATTACTCAGACACATCCGCTAATTGCAATCAAAATAACAAAACAACATATGTCAACACCCCAGAGACCACAGCACTGGTGTCCTGCAGTCACTGAAATGAAGAGTGATGGTTGACAAATGAGCGCTTGATTGGTTACATAAATTACTTTCAGTAGACGGAGCATCTCACCAGGCACTGCGAGCAAAGACTCATCATTAAGCTGGTTGCTGGAGAAAAGGACCAGGTGAAGAGAGAAAGAGTGGCAAAGACAAGAAAAATATAAGAAAGTGTACATTATAGGCAGTATAATGTATTTTTATTTGCGTAGATGCAGGAAATGTCAAATAAAACACAGGTGATTGATATATATATACATTTATTCAGCAAAACTGATTTTTATCTGATATTAAAGTACAAAGATACAAAACTGATATTAAAGACTTCTATTTTAAGTAAATGCTGTTCTGATTTATCAACAAATCCTGAATTGAAAAAAAAAAAAAAAAAAAAGTTTCTTATGCTCATCATCAAAATAAATGAGTAAATGAACACCATCTCATATGTATTTATGTATGTATAATATATATATATATATATATATATATATATATATATATATATTATATATATATATATATATATATATATATATATATATATATATATATATATTATACATACATAAATACATATGAGATGGTGTTCATTTACTTATTTATTTTGATGATGAGCATAAGAAACTTTTTTAAAAAGTAAAACACACACACGCACACGCACACACACACACACAGACACACACACACACACACACACACACACATACACACACACATATATATATATATATTTGTGAATCTGTCATTTATTTCCATTCTGTACCTGGAATTGGTCGACGTTGAATAATCTCGTGTATTTTAATATACACCAATAGGGGGCAGTAATGAGTTTTATTTGTTATCCAAGGTCAATTACAGTACACTGTATTGTTGCAATATAGTTGAGTCCATATGATGAGAGAGCGAGGAAAAAAACGTTTTCTTGAAGTTTTCATGAGCCTGGAACTTGTGTGTAAACAAATGTCAGTGTGGAATTAGTCTCAATTATTTATTTGTTTATTTATGAGCGCTTTTCTCCTTTTTTCACCAATGCTCTGTGATCTCACTAACTGTCAGCAGAGGGCAGACGTGTCTCAGACGGAGTTTGATGTTGTGAGCCCCACTTTCTAAACCAGTAAAAGAATAGCAATATATAACATGGATCATATATATTCTATGCTGTTTTAGGCTATTCGACACTTTCTAAACTGCTGTCTTGATCTCTTTTAGTTTCTTATGAAATTCCATTATTCTTTATTTAAAAGAGAGGATTTAAGCTTAAACTGTAAGCAGTTAGTAGCCCTCCAGGATTTGTTAAACTAACTGCCTGCAGTCACCGTAAAGATTAGTTCGTTTCTGAATTTGCCTTTTAAAAAACTGTTCAGAGTGCCTTTGATATGTCTTTATTAGAAATTCTTATTGATAAAATCAAACAGACTGACAGTAGCTACTTATTGTACTTCAATAAATAATGATTGGTTGGGATAGTAATCTTAATAGTGATCTTGCGCAGAGGGCGGGCTGTCAGGCATGTAGGCACAGAGAGATCCACAGACCTGACAGAACTAGTACAACTCAGAGGAGACACAGAGAGAGAAAAAGAAATTGGGTAAGGATGAAGGGATTTTAGGAAAGAAGTGATGAAAGAGCATGTAGTTAGTGTTTTTAGATCCTAAACTCCATGATGAGCAGAAAAGTTTTATAGAGAGAGGAGAGGCACACCAATGAGACAGAGCAAAGAACGCAAACAAAATATGAAAACAGGACACGGTTAAAAATTCTAATATGATAAATACTTGATTGCAATTTACAAAAGGAAAAATATGAAACATTTAAATAATAAACAAAGAGCTACATCAAAGACCAGAAAAATGGCCAGGATTGCCCAGAGGCCTGATATGACTGAATTGTTGGCCTTTCTTCATCCCGCTTTTCTCCAAATTCAAGTTATACACACTGACCCTGGCTTCATTCAATATCAAAATATTATGAAACCTTCTCAAAGTGTGGTCTTCATGTCAGCATCATCTTAATAATATGAGGCTGCACTTTTACCACAGCTGCTTGTAATCTCTATTTGTTAATGATTTATTCAGTTTTTTGATGCACCGATTAAACATCTTGCAGATAAAAAAAAAAAACTGCATTGCAAAACATGAAATTTGAATAATTTGTGTTGATCAATAATTCGTTTAAAATGATAAAATACCTATTTGCTTGTAACTTAAAATATTTATAATAAAAATACTGTCACCACAGTTAAGTGCTATTTTACTCTTATTGTTTTACTGGCATTTTAAAGTGCTGATGTTTATTTTATTTTTGAATGCACAAAATGTCCCTACTACCTGACAGTTATCACTGAAATAGGTGTCCTGAAATCACACCTGCCTCTTTGACAGCTCTAGGCTTGTAAACAGTGTGGATAACAGTAAGGGAACAGCCACGCTTTTTCTTGTTTTTCTTTTTTTTATCAGAAATGTTTTCAGCCTTTTTTTTTTTTTTTTACACTTCAGTGACTGTCCTACTTCTGTCTCAAAAAAAAAAAAAAAATGTCAGGGCACTTTTTCAGAGTTTAACTTTATTAAGTTTAGTATCACAACTCCTCTCCTGCTACTCAGCCGGTTCATTGGAGATGGCATGTACTGTAACATGGTGTGACTGTAGTTCATGTGGCTTATAGAATGAAAGGAAAGCCCTGTTCTTATAGTGATAATTCTAAAGTGCCTAATAGTCCCAAGACAACGGTTCGGTAATTGATAACCCCTGTATTGTGTTTTCTGTCACCTAGCACTCAATCTAAATTGATTATCTTTGTCTGTTGAAGTGTCTGTCATAGAGTTCAGTAGCTCTGGCCTATTTCTGTTAGACATTTTGAAGCGTTTGAGTTCTCTGTTCATACAGCAGTCTCCTGGGCATTGGCTTTATGATGCAGTTACTCTATAAGGCTCTCTCTCTCTCTTTTTTTTTTTTGAAACACAAAGCATCCGGTGCAGGTTTAAACACTGTGCTTCAGTAAAAATTCTTGTGTGACTGTAGAAGAACTGAACCCATAAGCATGTTACATATTGTCTTTTGCTGGAATGTAATATCTGAGTTCTGAAATGTGTGAGCCATGTTGCAGGGGAAGCAGGTTCAGATCTGTTCTGCATGTACCAGTCTACTTCTACCATGCATTCCCGTCATTACATATGAGAATTAGAATATAACTAGAATTATAACTTAATTTAATATGTTCTTAATGTTTTTTTTTTAACATGAGTGTATTTAATATGACCACACACACTTTATTTTTTATTTTTTTATATAAACAAGTTAAACAAATCTGTCAGTTAAAGAAAATACTGTTTTTCAAGTTGCGTCCTGTCAAAACAAACCTAAATATCCTATATGCAGTGTTTCTTCTGATGTCAGTTTAACATGTTTAAGGATTGTTAAATATTTTTGCATGGGAAACAATTAATGAAAGACTAATTAAATTACATTTATAAGCACTATATTTATTGTTGGGTTAATTCGGTTTATACCAGTATCTGCATTTAGTGTTTAGTAATGCATGTGTGTTTGAAGGTATTAATGCAGAAGTGTGAATCTGTTAGTGTATATGTTTTGTAGTATGGCAGGGATAATTGGATCATTCAGGGGAAAGGACAAGTTGATGGACAGCAGTTTAAAAAGACAAAGATTGCACTAGATGGGATTTCAAAGAGCAGAGAATCTATAGCTGCAGGAGTTAAGACAGACCTGGTCACAGGCTGCCAGCAAGCGCCTGGCACTCGGCCCATCTCCTCTATAAGTGAAAGAGTGGCTTACAGCCACAAAACTGAGAGGATGTGCTATTTCTCACTTCAACAGAAAGAGACCACAGAGCACTGAGATAAACCACAATCAGATGCAGCATAGATCTTTACATTTATGTTCATGCCTGATGGCCACCATTTACTGTAGTAAAATTAGGAATGAGGATTTGGGATGCCTTTAAGCTTTCACGTTAACTAGTGAACAGTTAGCAACAATTGGCTAAATAAATGTTTTTTTTTTTTCTAATATGAAGTGCATGCCTCAATGGTATGGATATTATATATCATAACACACACACACACGCACGCACACACACACACACACACACACACACACACACACACACACACACACACACACACACATATATATATATATATATATATATATATATATATATATATATATATTCATATTGGATAAAATATTATAAATAAACAATATTAATTAAAGTTGTTGTATCATAACATTACATGTACAATAAGGGTGAATTTTATACTTTAGTACTTTAGTTTGAGCATATGTTGACTCTTTTCAACATAATATATATTATTATTATTATTATTATTATTATTATTATTATTATTATTATATATCAGCTCAATGGAGACTGCATAATCAAAATTTCACTCTTTTTTTATTTTATTTAGATCATCGCTAATTTATTGAGTGCTTGAGTTTGTCTTTGTGTGTGTGAGTGTGTGTGGTTTAATTGTAAGAACAGTAGATGGCAGCATGGCTTACTATTAGGAAGACTGTAAACTCCTCATCCATGATCCATGTTCCTCTGTCAAATGGTAAGATTCCCCACGGCTACATGGGAATCGCAAAGAATGATGTCATCCGAATGGCGAATAAAAAAAAATAAAAAAAGCTAGATTCCCGTTCTATCTATTCCCCCACAATTCTAAATGAAATCAATGTGAAAGATCTATACCAATGTAATATTATTATGGAACATGAGCATACATTTGATCATTTCATTGTGTTTTTCTAGCAGAAATGTATGAAAAAATGGTTTAAATAAGCAATAAGTAATTGAATCAGAAGGGCATAATTGATTCAGTAATGTTGGCTGCAGGGTGGACTTACTGATTTCATACCCTGCCAGGAGAGTAAAACACAGTTTTATAGCATAGATTGGCTTTAAACTATCATAAATAAGCAGTTTTATTCCCTTTAAGCTTTCAGAGTGATGGATTTCACCCAGTGCTTCATTTGTCATTTAAAGTGGAACAATTCAAGGTACAATTCAGGGAACAGTTGCTTTAGGGCAGTTAAGTTTTAATTATTAAATAAACATCATAAAAAATTAGTCATAATTTGATGTAGGCCTAATCTCCGAGCACTTCAGCACTGATGAATTCGAGACTGACTGGACAATTGTTTTCTTCCATGAGTAAACAATTATTTGGATGCATATAACTGGAGTAAAGTGCTTTTATAATTTTTATTTTTCAATCTTACCACAGATAACAAATGTAAATATTAGGTTGAATGTCAACAATGCGATGATTTCAGGGCAGACAGGGAGTTTGAGACAAAGCCAAGGGTAAAAATCTAATACATCTCAAAATTCTTCTTAATTCATCTCAAAAAAATCCCAGACCTGTTCTTGCAATGTTTCTATCATCTGTTGGGTGGATCAATGTTGGAATGTCTGTTTCGGTCCAGGGTGGAAGAAAAGTAAGCCGGCAGCTGTGGAGTGATGGACCATTATCCCAGATCAAAGCAGGGCTCAGCAGGAACGGCACAAGAAAACAAAGCCTGCTATATTAGGTAAATATGCCCTTGACATATTACAGGCTTATGGAGTATTGAAATGCTCACATAAAGATAGAAGTCTTTAAATCATGTTCGCATTAAACATCCCTAGTCACTTACCTATGGGTAATAACAGTAACAAGTGGTTTGTGGCTTTTAGAAAAACAGTTTTAAGTACAATATTATATGACTCCAGTGACAATTACCACAGTAAACAATTCTTCTGCTAAGTAATGTAGTTACATGGTCATTTTCAGTCTTCTAAACTAATTGAGATTTGTTCTGAGAGCAATAATGCATTCTGCCTACTGTATCTTTGTTTATGCATTTCAGACAGTTAGTTTGTGGTGGATATTGATGGAGTCATTGAATTATTCACTCAAATAATTAAACGATGATTCATTCAGTTATGCTGCTACTGTGTTTTGTTGTTTAATGATGTTATAGTTAATAGTGCAACAGTCTGGCACCAGAAGTAAAAAAATACATTTCATTTTCTCTATTGGAGAATTGATTTTATTGTCAACTTATAAAGCTTTAAAGTCAGACCTACTGTGAGCTATAGGAATGTTAGTCGATGGTATGCTGTTGCTGAAGCCATCAGACCGCATTTTTAACTTAATTTTAAATTAGAGCAGAATTCCTGGTGAAAAATTATTATTACCCATGATTCTGCAAGAGAAATTCCATCCCCATCAGATGATCAAAACAAGTAAATCTCACCCGAAGGCTACGATTCAAAATTGCATTCAGAGTAGGTCGTTCTTTTAAGTAATAACTACGGTATGCATCCATAAAAAAATCTTTCTTTACAGAAGTTGGTGGACACTGTTGCAGTCTACTGAAAATACTCAAAGTACCTCCCTGGCAATATTGTGTTAAAAAAATGTAAGTTACTCTGTATAAACTTTTTTTAAACTGCAATATCACTCTTACAGTCGTGCTGATGATGGAAATATCTGGTGTTCCACATAACATTCTTTTTTTCTTATATAACTTTAACCCCTTATGTGGGTTTTACTATATGAGAGACAGGCAGGAATTCAATGACCTTAGAGACTTGATGGATGGAGGCCTTTCCTGATGTGGCAGCACTAAGAAACAAGAGTTCCACTTCACATAGAATCAGAGGACTGGGGCTTCAAGATTGTTAACCCCCTGTTGCCTTGTTGACTTTACATTAGGTACTCGGAGGAGCAGCTGGAGGACATAACCTTGACATGATATCGTCAGCAGCTCAGCATATTCACACAATGCAACAGGCAGAGAGATAGTGAAGCAATGACTGCAAGGCACTGGAACAGCTGAGGTTAAGTACTGTAGTATAAAATGATTTGATGTTCCTCTCTCATGCCTACAGTGCCCTGTTTTCAATCTGTCACTCAAGCATGAATCTACGAGGCAGGGGCTGAGAGTAGGGCAAGACTGCGTCTGTCATTTTACCAAGTGTCTCTTGCCCTTGTACTCTATTAGTTTATCAGAGAGTCTCATATGGAGTGGTAATCGTTACCAGCATATTGGAGTGATTTCTTTTAGACTCAGTGAGAGAGATCAATTCTGTTTGTCATTCCTCCCTGCCCACTCCTCCATCTTGGAGGATGTGTGTGTGTGTGTGTGTGTTTGTTTGTGTGTATATGTACAAAGCCCAGGGGTACATGGAAATGGAAACAAAAATGTGATGGAGGAAAACTTTGTTTTTTCTCTTGCAATGCATTACCATAAGAAACTGAGTTTATTTGCAAATGCTCTGAAGTATAGTTTTTCCTTCCATCTCATATTATTTCCATCACAAAAGTATTGCAAGTATTACATTGAAGACAGTGGGGCTCATTCAATAAGTATGGAATGCACAGATTTGTGTGTGAAATCTGCATATGAATGATTTAATGAACAAATCGTTATCCGCCAATAACTTATAATAAAATGTATACTAAATAAAAATAAATAAATAAAAAATATAGTAACACCTCTGGATTGATCGATTATCGGCCTGGCCGATATTAAGGATTTTATGGATATCGGTGTAAGTCATTTTGAAAACCTAATAAAATATTTTAAGAGTATTTAAAGAAAGTTTTTGTCAGAGCCCTTGATATTATTCATTTTGACATTAATTTTCATTTTTAGACCAGACATACATATTGGTTTAAAATATCTGTTATCGGTCTTCTTGATCTGTAATAATTGGTATCGGCACCAACCCTGAATAACACTTATCAGTCAACCACATGTACACACACATAGACACACACACACACACACACACACACACAAAACATAGCCTTACAAATGTGTTAGATAAAATTTTATACAAAGATATTATATAGTATACAATATTTTTCATAAAAACTGTAAAAGAGTAAGAAAAGATATCTTAGCTTGAGCTGTGAGGTTTTTCCTGCTGAAAATACTTTGAAAAAGTTATGTGAGCATTTTTAGATGATGAGTTCAAATTTGTGCAATTTCTCGATTTCTGTCTTTTACCTTCTTATTTCCTCTCTCCTTCACGCTTGTGTAATTGTTGATCATGACATGACCTCTGGTCTCCGTGGAGACGTTCTTCAAGACCTTTGTGTGTGCATGTTGTGCAGAGGAACTCGGCTGATGAGGCAGTAGCCTAATGTCTTCTGAACCACTATAAGCGTTTCAAAACTGGCTTAATAGCAACAGAGATTTGTATGTGTTAATGTATTATTCATTTAATTTCATGTTTTTGTGTCTGGTGATTCTAATTTGCTAATTCTCCACATGCTGTATTATCCTGTAGGCTAAGTGGTCTTGTTTTTCACATACTGTATATGAAAAGTGTGAGTTTTAAAGAGAGGGAAGGCAAAATGAAACGGTCCCTTGAGTTCTCCTTCTGTGCTATAGGAAAGTGAGGAGAAAATTAGCATGCAGTGGATGGTTGCAGCTTTTTTATTAATTATTTTTTTTTTTCCATTACGATGGAACTTATAAACCATGTTTCATTGAAAGATAAATGTATTTGAGACTTTAAAAAATATAAGATGACATTGATTTTAATTGCTTGTACACAGTGTTGCTATGTTAGAGTAAATACTTCACTTCATGAATGTTTTATTTACTCTATTGTAGATAAATACTGAAAATCATTTTATTTTACAGTTACAGTAAAGCTGTTAGTTTTAGACCTATATTTTACATTATATATGTTTTGTCACATAGCCAACAATATTCTTAGCATACATTTGCATATTACCTATATTGGACCAATAATACTATAAATTACTGAGAGATGCTGATATCGATTGTAAAATGTTTGATAACTTCAGCAGCTCATTTCTTACCTGTCTTTTGTGTTTTCATACCCACAACTTTTAAAACGTTCTAGCTGCCACATTCTCACACTTGCTGACTTAGAGAGTAACCAGTGGTCTAATAGCAAATCACTATATTGCTGATAGCTTGCTGCCTTGAAGAACTTTGGAGCTCTTTACTTATAACTGAGGCTGGATATATGTGGTTAATGAGGCCTGAGATGTTTCTGTGGATGCTGTTGTTTGTTCATATTTATATTCACTAGTTTAAAAAAATGGATGATGGCAGACAGTGCTGAAATTGCTAACCGTACTGTCACGGTTGCATTCATTTGGACTGAGTGGCTGAGTGATACTGCTACTGTAGTTTAGCTTTCAGTGATATATTTAGATATTTACCGCTTAGTACTGAAATTATACTGCATTGAAGACATATAGGCCAATGTTATCAAGTTGTTCAAGCATCTTTCTCTTTTGACAAAATAAAGTGAAATTTTGGGAGTTCCATAAGTCTCTCTGTAGGTTTGAAGCACATCCCCAGTGTGATTAAAAGCTTTGATTAAGAATATTTCATTCTGTAAAGAACTTTCGCCGTACAGCAGACTACAAAATAAATGAGCAAGGCTCCATCATCGAAACATCAAAAAAAAAAACTCTATAGGCGATTGCATTCACACTGCAAAGTGAGTTTTTTTCTCTCTCTTTTCTGCTGTGAAAACCCATATTTACTCATATGCTGATATAAATCCAGTCAGTGTGGCATAATTTATTTATCTTATTTTAATGATACACAGAAGTGTGAGTTTATATCTACTGTACAAAACATCTAGACTGGCATTGCTTTGTGATGTGTGAGTCTGTATGGACTATGACTATACACTAGAGAACAGGTCACCATTTTCTTATTAAAGGAGGTTTAACCTCTATTTGTCTGTCTGTTGCTCACTTTTTTATTTTCTGATCATGGAAGCTCAGTCCCTCATTCTTTTTCTCCTCCATCCTCTGACTTACAAAATAGATGGAAACAGGGGAATTGCTGGTCAGGAGGCGTCAGTATTGATCTGAGGGTTCATGAATATGAAAAGTCCAGGCAAACACACACAACTTGTTTCAACACTGTCTGAAGATTTATAAATATATATATTATAAATATATATTTTTTCATCTCTTTCTTTCTTTTTTTATTTTTGTCATGCTTTGCATTGGCATTTGTAAAGGCCATGTTTCTAATCACGTCAGCGGATTTGTTTTCCTCATTTGTGCAGTTGGTGTACATGTGTTTTGTATAATGTACACACGCCCCTTCATGTGTGTGTCTGTTCCTGCAGCATCAAAGCAGCTTGGTGAGATTAGAGGCAGAGAATGAACTAAGGCCGGACCAGAATGTTAAATTATTCGAATATTCGCTCGGTGTGTTGGCATTCGATTATTCGATTTTGAAATTCAAATAATCTTTTTTTTTCTTCTCTTTTTTTTTACACCTGACTTCCCCCGCGAAATGGTCTTCATTCGTGTTTAAAAGTAGCCAGGGTTTTTTTCTACTTTCAGAACAGTTCTAAGGACTGTCAGGTATGGTTACAGTTGTATTTCCACGTGAGCCTGGTACGTCATGACACAATTACAAACCGTTCTCGGCACAGTTAGACAGCCATGCTTTTAGAGTGCATGACGTCACCACTCTGTGGAGGAAACATTTGTGCTTATTGATATTATACCCGTCGTCGCCTTCTGTTTTTTATATTTTTTTCACGTCAAATTTTTTTTTCTGTTATTGAACGAAGTAAATATCAGGTAAAAAATTAGAAATGTCTGATCATCATCCATATCACTGGTTATATTACACAACCAAGGCAACGACTGACGGATTTGTATTGCATTCCAAAGAGCTCTGTTATAAGAGCACAGTGGAGAATGAAACCGTATCCATGCTGACTGGCCCGGATTGGCACGGAATGGAATGGTTAATAAGTACTGTTCGGGCCGATAGTGGAAAAGCGGCTTATGAGTCACCCATGAGTGAACATCATGATTCAGTTCATCTGGAAGAGAAGACAAAAATGGCGAAGACCTCAGCTGTATGGGAGCACTTTAAACTGTGTGAGGACAAGACAAAGGCAGTGCGAGATATGCGATTTGAAATTGTCCTACCACAACACCACAAGTTTGAAAAATCACCCCATGGGTTCTGTAAGTAGTACGCCTATAGTATATTGTTGGTGTAAAAAAAAACGAGCTGCTTTTAACCTCCATGTTAATCAGTGATTTTACACACGATAAAAACACACACTTAATTTTCTTGGAAAATACATGTGAATATGGCAGTCATAAAAAAGCTTAATAATAATATGTCTATATTAAAAGTATCGCATGTGAAGTCGATTGAATGAACGGTTCACGCCATAATATAAATGCAAACGGACAGACAGACACACAGTGATTACTGCCTTTATTAGAGAGAAGAATATGTTTAGCCCCTCCCTCCGTAGCTTTGAATTACTACCAAAGCTTCGAAGCTCAAAAGCGGTATTCGGACCAGACCTAGGATGAACACATCATTTACTGTTTTTACATGCACATGAATATTTAGCATTTAATCAGAATTTAATCACATTAAAGTTATGTATGCAAAAAACGAAAGTCTCAAACCCAAAGGTATTCTTTGTAAAAGTTAAGACTTGTCCACACCTTTCTAAAACACCTAATTTAAACATGCCCCCACATATCTACATCACTGTGTTGGACGGTTTGCACAACACTGCCAAAATGTTTATGCAACGAAAGATAGCATAACTTTTATTCTCACTGTTTTATTGTTGCCACCACCACCATGTCGTGGAGACGCTTTGCGTTTCAAAATATGGAAAGAGGCATAACATTTCTGTCACACCCTTGAAGTGTTCGTCCAATCACAATGCACTGGATTGCTGGATTACCAATCAGAGCACACCCCACTTTTCAGAAAGAAGAGTTTTGTACAAATCAATGCATTTCAGAAAGGCGGGACAGAGAGAAGCAACAATAGTGTACGTTATGTGGAAAATAATGTATTTTTAATCTTAAACCACTTAAACACATTGCATTACACAAAGCATACAAATTAATGTTATTTTTAGCATCGTCACATGTCCCATTAAAACATTTTAACCTGATTGCTATAATAAGAAGAACTGTGGCAGCATCTCCAAGATACTTCAAGAAACCTTCCTGCAAAGAAACAGTAATGTTAAAAGTTTTAGGCACTTATGTAAAATGAGGATGCTGTCAAAAATAATGTAATAAATACATTTTCTTTATCAATTAACTTCTATTAACTATATTAAATCAACATTTTTTGTGTTTCTTATAGCATCTTTGAGACGTTGCCACAATTCTTCTGGATTTATTCTGTCTCAGGCTATGTTTACATGACAACAATGTAGTCAAAAACTGTAAAGTCCCTTGTGTTTTAAAAAGTTTCATATATACACGACAGTGTTTTCACAATGTTTTGCATTTACCCATATCTGCGACACTGGCAAAAACACGTATGCCAGGCCAGTAGTTGGCACTGTCACCTTGTTAGTAAACAGAAGTGATAATTATATGTTGTATACAATGCGTCTCTGCTGTTGGTTGTAATATTGGTGAAGTAAATCAACAATTGAAGAAACATTAGCAAACTCTTGAGCAGTAACAACAGCATGTACTCCACCATTGTTGTGTATTTGTTCGTACTTGCCTTTATAATCAACACGTACTGTGCATGTCTACATACACATACTACGCACGTGCATGACATCACCGTTTTCAAAGATTCCCATTATGGACGTTACACAGAAACAGTAATGGTGGCCTTTTCAAAAACTTGCACTTTGAACCCTGTTTTTAAAAATATGTGTTTTTAGTCACCAAAACACTGTTGTCGTGTAAACCAACAGGCAAAACGCCTACAAAGTTTACCATTTTTGGCTTAAAATGTTGTATTGTAAACGGCCCCTTAGATGGCTATCTGACACCTTGTGCAAAAAAAAAACAAAACAAAAACAAACAACAACAACTCTTTATTTATTTCATGTTACACACTTCCTTCTGACACACTACATCAAATGATAGAAATAACTGACTTAAAACCATTTTTTAGCTGGTGAAAATATTAGTGTTCTAATAATTTTGGCCACCACTGTATTTACTGTAATAATTATCTTTATGGTTATCTTTCTTGATCTGAATGGGCATTTAATCAGAATTCTTATTCAGAATATCCACCTGAACATTCATTTTCATCAGCACATGTCCAAACAAAGGCAATTCTGAATGCAATTGGGCATAGACTTTAGATCATCTTTTTTTTTTAAATCATCACTATTGTGTGTTTATATTGAGGGATAAATGTACTGTAGCATGATAAATGTAGTATAACTCCCTACTAAAAATATAACTTTATAGGTTTTTTGTTGTTGTTATTTATTTGAGTAACATATATATATATATATATATATATATATATATATATATATATATATATATATATATATATATATATATATATATATTTGTATTTTAATTTTTTTCAAAAGCATACACTATTGTGTTGAAACAAGGAATTCTGAGTGATATTAGATATAGACTATGTCATTTTTACAATTCATCAGTGTTTTGTGCTATGTTCAGGACATAAAATGAGAATTAATATACTGATGAAATTACCAGAATGACTAAAGTGCAGCATAATAAATAGTTCCAGCAGGTTACTCTCTGGTCTGTGTTTACTAGGTAGTTTGTGTAACTTTCCAGGGTATAATGACATCATCTAGTGAGGTGACTCACTCTGACCTCTGAGACACATTGTCATCGGATGCTCACAGGCCCAGCAGCGGTCACAAAATTCAGAGCAGACATATGGCCATGCTGTGCCCTACCAAATGCTCAGAGAGAGGTTTAGGCCCTGCTCCAGGAAACCCAAGCCAGTTACTCTGGGCATCTGACCCCTATTGCAGCTCGACGTATTACGCTGATTGGTCAGGAGAACAGAAGGGTCACCGGAATGGCCACAGGGCCCAGAGCTCCGGCCTGTTAACTGTGATTCACTCATTACAGAAGCACTGTTTAGACCCACAGAGGGAGGGAAGGAGGGAGGGATAACCTAGAGCAAACCACAGAGAGAGGAAAAGAGAGACAGAGCGAGGGGACAGAAGAACAGACAGATGGGTCACCGGAAGGGCTACCAACTGCACAGCTTTGACCTGTTTACAGTCATTAACTTATTACACAAACACTGTTCAGACAGTAGGATTTTGTTTTACAGGGAGGAGAACTAGGCTTTTCTTCTGTTTGCATAAAACAATTACTGATTTTAACCAATACTGTAAATTCAAGACATACTAGCATACTGCTAGTCTAACAAATTTTGCGGTGTACAGTATATTTGTCTGTATGATGACCTGCTATGTTTGCCAAAATGTGCACTATATAGCAGACCATACTATAAGATAATATATATACAGTGTATATATATATTCCACAAAGCAATGCACTCGACTTGATCTTTTATTTCTATGAATGAGCCTGGAATAATTACCTGAGGTATTTGACTTGTTCTTTTACACATTTTAAGTTTTTATGCAAAACTGAAATAAAAATGGAAATTAACTTTATTTTCCTCCAAGATTATAGCTGGATGCTACACATGTGCAATATAATAAAATTATGTGAAAACAATGTAGCATATAATTATTAATCATTCTTAAATATTAGCTAGATTGTTCAAAATATTATATATATATATATATATATATATATATATACTTGAAACTAACTGATGATGTGTCTGACATTCTGTTTTCCATTATTTGTTTTTATTTTATATTATTGCCGTGAATAATGCAACATTCATTTTGAATGTGAAAAATGTATTAATATGATTGTAACAGAAAATGTGTGGCTCATTTTCGCTCTCAGTCAGACATGCTCATAATAATTTACAGCTTGTGCTGAGGTTGCTTTTAAAATGCATAATAGGTAATACAAAAGAGACCTATTCTCAGAAGCTCACACACACATAAACACACAATCTATAAGTTCATTTGCAGCCCCTCCTCCCATTTCACTAACGTGCTGTAAAATTTGTGTTATACAGGAAATGTCATGCTATTTGGTTCATTG
This sequence comes from Carassius auratus, assembly GCF_003368295.1. Classification (NCBI taxonomy): domain Eukaryota; kingdom Metazoa; phylum Chordata; class Actinopteri; order Cypriniformes; family Cyprinidae; genus Carassius; species Carassius auratus. The sequence goes on from NC_039280.1 coordinate 4,200,328, forward strand.
GTTTTCACAGACAAGTGTGAGAGGTTCATAATGTTACCCTGCAGCTCTTCTCAGCTGCTCAACCGGCATTACCCCACATATTTTCCTTCTTTTTCTATTAAGCTCACAATTGGTCTGTTGAACTCTCACAGAGGAATGTGTCCTGTAGATATCCTGTACAAATCTGGAAATTTATAGTATGTTTGTATTTTCTTACATCTGTTATGTTTGTATTTTGCTGCTAATTATCTGACATACAGTATCAGTTGTGCTCCATTAACAAATATTCATTGTGGGTCAGTGGAAGATCATATATAGCCTATATCTCATGGGGAATGGATGGGGAGCAGGCCTGGTGCATTCTGGGAACAGGTTGAGATTGGGCAAGGGACAGCGTGCCCCAGATCCATCAGAGCACTTGTGGAGAGCAGGGTTAAGGGCCAAAGAACATGCTGCACCACACTACCTATATTCCCAGACTTGCAAAGGTCACTGCTTTTAATTAGAATGGAGGGGGAAAACAATAACAAATATTCGTTTTTTATCAGTCATGATTCAGGAATATTTTACAGAAAAAGATAGGTACTGTATATTATATGATGGTGTCTAAGGACAATAAAGCAGAGCATAAAGGAAAATATATTCTGTTTTCTAAATGCATTGTAATAATAAAAACTCCATAATCATCGGGAAGAAGGAGGCGGGAACCGGCGGACAATCAAATAACGACTTTAATTACAAAAATAAACACAAAACAGCGCTTCAGCCCCTCACGGACGACTGATGCGCACAAATAAAAAACTAAAACATAAACTAAAGCCCAGGCCTGTTCCACTCTTGTCCTTCACTGTCGTCGCTCCAGTTTTATATCCTTCCATCTCCTACGTGGGATTCGAGAACGGTGGTGGGTCGCAGGTGTAACTCATCTCCAATCACTCCACCGGCCTCACTCCTCGTTCCCCCGTCCCTCGGCCCCGCCCCACTCGTCACATGGATGTATGCCACATTTTGAACATGTAGTCTCTGTAAACCCTTCCACTTTCTTACAATCAACTACAACAACCATCACGACTTTAAATGTGCAATGATGGAAAATCAGTGCAAATGGATTTTTTTTTTTTTTATAAAAAGATAATTTTATTTTTTGTTAGTGTAACTTTAAATCTAACAACTTTGTAATTGTTTTCTTATTATACCTTTTTCTCATAAATGTGAATTTATATCTCACAGTTGTGACTTTTTTTCTTATTTATTGTTTTTTATTTAACTATTGAGACTTAATAGTTTAATATTACAACTATTTATTGTAACTTGCATTGTCTTTTAATATTTTTTTTATTTAAATTGTATTTCTTATCGTTAATTTTTGACTTGATATTTCATTGGGTTCAAGTTTATCCCACAATTACCTGTTTTATTTTTCTCTCTGAAGCAGAAATGTTTTTTTTTTTTTTAATGTACCCCAGTATTAAAATACATTTGTAAATATTTATATGAATAGCTAAAATATCCAAATGTTCCTAATTAAAAAATACCCCGCAACATACATCAGCCCTCATTACCTACACTGTCTATCACAGGGTCAAAGCCTAAGGCTTTCTTTCTTTCTTTATCTCTCTCTCTCTCTTTCTCTCTCCACACATACACACCCGTGTGCATTGACAAAATTCATAACATGCTCTTACTTTCTCTCTCTTACAGACATAAACACACATACTCGTGGGAAATATTGCAGTGTAATTGCCCCAGGAAGTGTTTGGAAGTCAACAGTAGTGCATAGCTAAATAATGAATTTATCTCTTGCGTACACCCTGTTGTGACAGTTTGTCTTGTACATTGCTCTCTGATTTAGAGGGGTGAACAGGGACTGTAGCTAAATGTCAGATGAGAGAATAAGACCATTGACTGCAGATGAGTGTGAGAAGAGTGTGTTTGAGAGCTAAATGCTCTTATCACCCAGGATAGTGGAGGGTGTCTCCTAGCACAGCTGTGTCATAAAGGAATAATTCACAGGATAATGTGATTGGCTTTTGGCCACACTGTCAACATGCCAGCTAGGTGGTTCAAATACAGACTTGTAGGGGTGTGTGTGTGTGTGTGTGTGTGTGCATAAGGCATCCTGCAGCTTTTCTCTCCATGCTCTGTAATTGCTGTCTCATGCTCACTGTTCTTTCCAGCATTTGATTTATACAGCATCAGACACACACGTACCAAAGTACCAGGTGTTCCATCATCAGTGTGTCTTCACAAAGTTTGCTAACTTTTATTACCTATTATTTTCTGAGTCATAATAAGTTTCTTTACGATGGTTGTAAATCCAAGTGGAGATGCAGGATGTAGAAGTGATTGGAGAGTGTGTGTAATGGGGGTTCTGACTGGTTGTATTTGGCTGTTTATTCAGATGGGGTAGGAAAAAATAGTTTGGATGCACCAATTTAAAAATTTTGCACAAACCAATAAGCTAGTAATTGTATGTTTTGGCAGATTATTGTGTGACGATCCCTGCATTTTTGTTTTGGGAGCGTGGTGATTGTTTGTCTGATGGGTGGTTCATTGGCTGCACCTGTCGCTGTGGCTGGGACACTCTTTTAAAAGAGACTGTTAGACGTGTTTAAATTCAAGATGAATGGCATGCTCAATCCCTTTTAAGTTTGATTTGGGTGCTCTTCGGTCCAAGGTAGAACATCTTAACTCCATTTAGGACATGTCATTTTTGCAATAAAGACATTTTAATTACGGAGTGCCTCGGCTATCAGAGATCTTTTTTTCTCTATACTGCCTCTATAGACGGTTAGACGTGTTAGTGTGGGGACTAGGGTTTGAGGCTTTGTTTGAGTTTATCTTTTCTTTGCTTGGGCTGTAGTTCTGCATTTGGTTTGTCTTTGATCTTGTTTTGACTCCCCATTTTGTTTCTGCTTTGGGTTTTGCTTTATACATTTTTCAATGCCACACCAGTACATTACACTTCATTTAGACAGCCTGCATTACGCACTGATGAAACTGATGCTCATAGAAACATTGTCTTTATTTTATTATTCCCCCATTTTTGGAATACATTTTTGATTAATAAAGTATTTTCCCTTGAGCTCAGCTATGGTTGTGTGTAACATTTTGTTGCTTGTAACAATTGATTTATGGGCAAGTGCTACTTTGCTATAATTGATGTATTATTATAGTAGTTATTCATATTTTGAATTCAGTTTTTACGTTTTCATTATATTGTTAAAGTAATTTTGTTTAATCTTAATTTTATTTTATTTAATCATAATATATATATATATATATATATATATATATATATATATATATATATATATATATATATGAATGTTTAATTCAGATTTATTTTAGTTTTTGTTTTAGTAATTTTGTAATGTTTTATTATATTTTTCTGTATTATTATTTAATGATTTATTTATATATATTTACCAAAAACTAATTTTAATAGTTTTAGTTAACACTAAAATTGGCAATATTAAACTGAATTTATGCATTAGAACATTATAATCTATGGTATTAAAAACTAGATATCATTTCTGAGGTTACATTTAACAATTTTAAAATATTAGTCTTTAAAAGATTAACTTCAAGCGAGTGTAACAATGGTAATTTAAATGTAAAAATGAGTACATGACGTGAGGTCGCGAGGAGTGTGTATGAACAGTTCTGCAGATGTCTGACTTGTGTAGTTTATTTTGTGTTTATAGGAAGCCTTGAAGCACTAGTTCAGTGAAGCACAGAGTTTTTGGCTTGAGTTGGAAGTAATGGTGATTGATGATGTCATTAGTTTGCAGAGACCTCACCAGGCTTATATGTTGAAAGAGCAGATCTATGAGGAGGAAACACATCTCAGTCATGTCTGCAGTATAAATGTAGCCTTAATCGTTAGGATGGTGATAACAGGAGCAAACCATCCATCTTTGTTCAAATTGTTGTTGGCCTTTTTACGGAAGACAAGGCAGGTTTTCAAATATTATTACAGTGATTATTATAAAATGACATGCATGATGAATAGGACAAAATACATTTACATGATCAGAGCTGGGGATTAATAATGTTCTTTTTTTGTACAATGGTACCAAAATAAAGTATGCAGGGATAGCCAGTAGCCAAGGATCTACATATACAGTATGTTGTAATGTATTTTCTGGACATGTTTACATATGGCAGGTTTGGTTAGAAATAAACAACTCTAGTGCGATTTAACGTAACATGGACCAGACCAAAAACAGGATGTGATGTCACAAGTTGTGATCCTAAAAAGGACAAAAATTATCAAGCATACCTAGTTCTCCTTGTCTATATTTAGAGCTTGCAGCTGATATCCATGTGTAATGAATCCTGGGACTGTTTTAACTCCTTCACAGAGTTATTAGCTGGTAAAAAAAATACCACCATGTGTGCAAATATGTAATTTAATTTTTTTGGTCTGGACCAAAAGAACCAAGAGAATATCTGTATTTACACTCTAAAAATGCTGGGATAAAAACAACCCAACTTGGGTTATTTGGCAACCCAGCACTGGGTAAATATTTGACAGAACACTTTATTTTGACCCAGCTGATTGGGTTAATTGTTTGTATACCAAATATGCTAGGTTGTTTTATTTAAGTCAACTATTGTTTAAAAATGTCTTAAAAGGGACTGGAAATTAAAAATCACAAACAGAATTACTAGAGGCAACAATCAAAAGATGAACATTTATTATCAAGAACACATGGACAACATAGAAAGACAAATTGAATACATTTTGGTGAATACAGCATAGTTTACAATATTACAATCATTTAAACTCATTTAACAAGCATTTTATACTTAAAATGCATTTTAATTTACGTGTATTCAACTGTTCTCTGTAATCTTTTTTTACCAAAAGAGTGTTAATTCTCGTGCCAGTTTGTCGGCAAAATCTGAGCCGGTGAAGGGCTGCTGGTTGTGGGGGAACTGTGAACTTCAGATTTCACTTGTAGCTGAAAGATGCCATGAATGACTCCATAACCTGCCCATAAACAAACAGTACTGAGATTAGAGAACGTTTTAACATCAAATTAAATTAAACTCGGTATTATAATGAATAAAATCAATTTATGTTATGCAAGGCCCAACATAATAACCCAACATTAAAAATGACCCAGCAACTTAGTTACAGAAAAACTACCCAGCACTTGGGTAAAAAGATATTTTAAAAAATAAAATAAAATAACCCAATGAAATTACCCAACAAGCTGAACCGATCATTTGGGTTAAAAAAATAGCTGAGCACTTGGCTAAAAATATTAAAAACAACCCAATAAAATTACCCATCAGGCTGAACCTAGCATTTTTTTAGAGTGTACATATCACAATTAACACAATGAATTAAAACAATTAGCATATTATACATATAAAAAAAAAATCAACAATGCATAAGCCTAAAAGGTTCATGAAATCACAAACACACAGGTTCACTTCCCATATCATTACAGTTTACTCTTTAGCAAACTACCCAGGGTGATAGTACCCAGTCATGTTTTTAAATAACCATGTTGCATGTAAAGAGCCTCATCAGTAGGCAGATAGTAGAAAAAGTGGAATGGGGCTGTCGGCGGCAGGAGAGACGTATAGCATAGAGAGCAGCTTGGAAACAGTTACCTGCTTGGATAGAAATAATTTTCTATGAAATGGGCAGGTGGAACTTAGAGTGGGTGAATCCAGTAAAAATGCCAGGACAGTTAAGTTATAAATAGGTAAGTGGAGTGCATGATGTGCCCCTTGCTGCTCTGTGGAGTGTTGGTTATATCGATGGCTATCCACCTTTTTCCTTACGTAAAAATGGGCACCGCCATTTGTAAATTCTATGGGTATAGCTTCCGGTCTCTTTTGTGTCCAGTCATTTTTAGCTGTACAAAACAGTTCGTTTAGCTGCTTGATATTGACAATTGATGTGTCCTATCATATTATTATGTTGGCTTGGCAACAAGCCAACATACTGTTATGCTATTTAAACTTCTTCTTTTTCTTCTTATTATTTTTCTGACAGAAATTCTGAACGCTACTCCTCCTAGGGCTTTAAAGCCACAAGCCCCAAACTCGGCAGAAACCTGCGGGATAGAGCGATGGTGTGTGCTATATCTTTTCAGACTGATCAGACTTAAAGTTTTTTTTTTATTAATTTTTAAATGTCAAAATACATTACCCATAGACTTACATTATCTGAGAAAAATTGCGCCCCTAGTTGCAATAACCGAGATTAAAGGGAGGAGTCGGGTTTCGTTTCACTTTTAAACCGGTTAAAAATACCAAGTAAATAATACAATTTCCCTCAAACTGACAAGCTAAACCAACATATCTGATTATTACAGGGGTCAGGGCTCATTAATAATTTATTTCTGGGCAGAGAGCAGTCAGAAAGACGAGAGAAGAATCACTGCTGCTCAGCTCAGTCTGTCTCCACGGAGCTCACAACGAGCGAATTCATTCTTATTTAAGACCTTTTAAAACGGCGATTGCACGCAATCCACACGTTAGAACACACCAAGAGCTAAATTCAGATGTTTCTGAACTGTTTAAAGTAATAACATGATATATTCGCGGCAGCCAAATGTCCGCGAGCTGGCGATGTATTTCTCTGAACACTTGAAGTCCACAGAGAATTTACAGCCTTTCGCATTAAAACACTGCAGCGAAACGGCACAAAACAATTAGAATAATATATTATATGGTTTTAAAGTAGTTTTGGCCACTGTCACGCTGGTCTTAGCTGGTTTCTAACTGAATCATCATGCTGAACGTCACAGATGAGCTCGCGATGTATTTCTCTGAACACTTGAAGTACACATTTACAGCCTTTCACATTAAAACACTGCAGCGAAACGGCACAAAACAATTAGAAGAATATATTACACATATGAAAATGAGTGTTTATATGTGCTTGTGAGATTTCTCTGTCAGGCTTAACAGCAATTGCTCAGCGTTGCATAACATGGTAAAGCAGGGAGCTACACTGAGACCAAAAGGGTCGCATGCATCACTGATTATTTTTGTACCTACTTATGTGTTATGCTATGATTTAATATGACCATTTATTAAAACAGAAATGTGTATTTTAAGAATACGTTTTATAACGTGCTCCGAGCATTCAACACATCAAGTTGGCTTCAGCCCCGCGCTGCGGGAAACTGAACTGAGCAGCTGATGGCGCGTGTGCACGAGAGAGAAAAGCGCGTATCGCGGACAGGGACAGCAACACTGAACAGAGCTGTCGTTCAGGACGTTCACTTCCTCCTGGACCTGAACGAACAAATTCAAATCGCAGTTTAAAGAAACAGAAAAAAGAGCGAAAAGCAAAAGAGCTCAATTCAGCAGCGCGGTGTTGTTCAGGGAGCAAGCAGAGACGCGTCTCAAAGTCTTCTTGCTTTTGTACCGACAACAAATACATACAAAATATGTCGAAATACCCGTGTTGGAAAGTGTGTTCGAATAAGTATGTGGTTATGTCTTAAGTGAAAGTAAAGATTTGCAAAAAAAAAAAATCGGATGTGTATCATCATAATGGATGCGTTTGTCTCTTAAAGGGACCGCGCCTAATTTACTAGCTCTGCTGTCAGAGTCTTTAATGTATGAAAATGAAAGTAAATCACTCACTGCTCTTGACTGAATTACCTTGTAGTACAAGAATTTATCCAAAGTCAATCCAAAAATAAGATAGAATTGTTTTACTAGTGGGTGCAGGCCACTAGTTCATTTATGTAAGTGAGTATGGCAAAATAGTGATCTGTGAAATATTATACCCACTAATTCTTCATACAGTAGGCTACCAGTGAAATTGATTTAAAAAAATAATAATTAAGGACCTGCCCATGTTTTGCTTAAGTGTTTCTTTCTTTAATTGTTAATGCAACCTTTTCACACCACAGACTGAACCAAATTAAGCATTTCTTGCTTGGTAACTGTTCAACAAAGTATTGATAGTTGTGTAAATATTGTCATACTGACAGTCTGAAGTTTTGGTTGATTCCATTACATATCTTTTTATCAAAGTTATCCGAAATTATCAAGATGAGTTTGTTCTGAGTTATTGTCATATATTATTACCAGTTTCTAAACTACAGCAAATAAACTGTGATTATGTGAGAAATGTTGAAGGTGTCTGAATACATTTTGGTTTGATTGTGTATTTTATCTTACAGTGAAGACTATGCAGTGCTATTTTACATTAACAAAAACAAACTTAAAAAAAGTAAACATTATGTAAATAGCACAAATAAATAAATAGAATGAACATACAGTACAAATTAAACAATTTTAAACAGTGTGTAACTGCATCATCTATACAAACCATTGTGCTTGGACCCCTTATGATCTCCTTGATTTAAAATGCATTGTTTCAGTAATCTTGTGTGTCGTTGCCCACAACGCAACGGTGGCAGGACTGTGAAATACATACACGAGAAAAATAGGCATGACTTATTTCACATCCAGCTAGACAACCCTGTCATAGCTGTTATCATAGCCCAGGCTTTTTATTAAAAAAAGAAAACAGCAAGGGAGCATGGAAAAAGACTGTTGCAGGTGTATTTTTTTATGGCATTATTATGTGTATTAATTTTGCAGCGGGGCAACTCAATGTTGGGCACACAAGTACTTTGGCTCTTTTGCTCCATGGCCAAGATGGCCAAGCCAACATCAAAGTTAGTTCACTAACTTTTAATTCTAGTTTTAGTCTGTTATCTTAATTAAGAACACACTGGTTTGTACTGCTAACAGTTTTACCATTTACGGCACGTTGTTATTCTCCACGTTATTTACCTATAGAAGCTGGAACAGAAGTCTCACCCATAGGCTTGCTTGAGCATAGAGGAAAAAGGTGGAAATATTGAGAGATTCCTGGTACTCCCTAAGACCTAGGGCCCTATTTTAACGATCTGAAACGCAAGTGTCAAAGCGCAAAGCGCAAGTAAGTTTGTGGGCGGGTCTCGGCGCTGTTGCTATTTTCCCGGCGGGATAAATGGCTCTTGCGCCCGGCGCAAATCTAAAATGGGTTGGTCTGAAGTAGCTTCATTATTCATAGGTGTGGTTTGGGCGTAACGTGAAATAAACCAATCAGAGCGTCATCCAACATTCCCTTTAAAAGCAGGTGCGCAAGCTCCATTATGGATTGCTATTATTATGGCGTATTTACCAGGCGCATGCCAGGAGCGGTTCACAGCCGAGGAGACAGATGTTCTTGTAAGAGCAGTGAAAGACAGAGAAGTTGTGTTGTATGGCGATGGGAGAAACCCACCCAAAATAGCGTCGGTTAAACAGGCGTGGGAGGAAATAGCCACAATTGTTTCATCGATTTTTTTTCCTGGTTCTTGACGGACAAACCAATTTGTCAGATGTCCTTATATACATATATGACCTCAAACAGGTCTGATCCTTAATTACTACAATTAGCCTGAATAATTTGTAAGCTAGATTTATGCCTATTTTTTCACATCTTCGTGGCACACCACAATGATTTCCGTTATCTCATGTGTTAATATTTTTTTAGTGTAACAATTTATGATTTGCAAAAATAACTGTTGCATCTGTGTAGATTACATGAGCAAAGTGTATGCGCGTTGTGCACGCTATACATTATGGTCAAGCATGCGCCCTTAAAATAGCATAATGAACAACGCGCAACGCGCCACTGACTTTAGACTAGGTTTTTTCTGGTCAGTGGCGCAATTGTTTAATGGAACAGCAAAATAGCACCAGGGATTGTTTGCGCCGGAACACGCCTCCTTTTTTGCGCTGAACCGCCCAGGGAGCGCAAGTTCATTCACTAGTTTAGCGACGTGCTTCTGTGGAGGGAAAAGCGCGCTTTGCGCGGGTGCAAAATAGGAATGACACAAGCGTCGGTGTACAAAGTCAATTGCGCTGGGTGCAAGATAGGGCCCCTAGTGTCATTCTGTTTAGCAGTAGTGACTCTTTCCAGTGAGTTTTCATATATAGTCTTACCCTGAAGAGTGCAGTCAAAGACTCCCTGTATGACTGTGTAGTACTAGTCACCTTGATGTCTTGATTCAAGAACAGAAATTCTCTGTTTTGCGGTGACTGATCGCTGACATTTAACTCACTCTTGATTTAATATGTTAATATCTAGGCTGACCTGCTATTCAATTCCATGTGACCTTTTACAAGCCTGAGTCTTAATTGAGAGGTTTATCAGTGCCATTTACCAGCTAGTATGATGGAAGCCACAGTGTAGAAGAACCCCTGAGAGCTCCTTACTTTGGAAGCTGATGAACACCCTCATGCATCGACAGACATTTTGATAATCTATTGACATTTTAATTAGTACTGCACCATTGTGAAAATACTGCTATTACTGTCATACAGTTCAATAAAACAAGTTAAGGAAGTACTAGGGAAATTAAACATGTAAATTGCACTCTGAAGAGCCGTATCTCCTTACAGAGTGACCCAGGATACCACGTTTTATTGGGACAGAGTTACAGCCATTATGCTGCTTCAGGAAAAAAAAAAAGTTTGTCTGTGACCTTTTTGTATTTCCAGTATTGGTTAATAGTCGGTTGTTTTGTGAAAAAGGCCAGGATTGAAATGCTCTGTTCCAAAACTAGTTTTTTACTCAACATGTGTGTGTGCTATTTGTGTTTAAGCTTATTGAAGTATCAAACCTTCTGGTTCAACAGTAAACAGTCATTTATGAGTATTCATGAGAACAGTATGCAGCGGGGAGCTCACTATTTTAAAACAGAGCTAACGTGTTCTTATATCCTCTCTCTAGAGTTTCTCTGTGTTCCAAGCTTGTCAGTGATTCTAAAGAAGATTCCAGACAGTTGCTTTACCTTCTGATCTGTGCCTGAGGAAGAGGAGAATTAAAAAGGAGGAAGAGGTGATTAGGAGGCAGCAGGTAGTTGGAGAGGGGTGAGGCAAAATTACCTCCCTGTGCCACCCACAGAGACTGAACATGACAACTGCTGTCATGTCTGCAGAAGCTTTTCTCTAAGCTCTTCCAGGACACCACCATGAAATGTCACGTTGTTTCCTTCTCCTGTCCACCCTCCCACACCTCAGTATACTGTCCTGAGGGGAAAGCCTAGATGTAGGAAGATGAGGAGGGACAAAATTAAACCCAAACCATTTAGGATAGAAAAACAGAAAGTAAAAACTCTCATCAAAGCCATACACTTTCAAAACTGTGGAAATACATCTCAAGGACACCATATGAATCAGAATGAGTCAGAATTCCATCTACTATTTATTTCACTGCATGAAGCAGTTGATCTGTGTACACTTTTACCAGATCTTGTGCATTCATTATTGATTAATTCTTGGCTCATTCATTGTCTTCTCTCTGTTTTGTACTGTGGCATAGCATAGTTGTAACTCAAAAGGAGGATTGACTACTTCTGAGCCCCAAATGGCTATCAGGACTCCAGGAAAGATGAAAGTATAGCTTGCCCTTTTTTAAAGTCCTTATGAATTTTCCCAATTGGGTTTCTTTAAGGTTGAGTTCAGTTTTATTATTTTTATGTCATTAAACTTTTCCTCAAAGACTTGAGTTGTAATGTTAATATAGCCTGCCTCGTATGTGAGTGTGTGGCATATTTTACTTTAGCAGTCAAAGATATCCTAGTTGTACATATTTGTCTTCATTCAGACAAATACAGACAAAGTTATATTAAAAATACCCTGACTCTTCCAAGCTTTATTATGGCAGTGAATGGGGGTTTAGATTTTGAAACCTAAAAAGTGCATCCATCCCTCAAAAAAGTAGGCCTAGTCCACACTGCTCCACGGGGTTAATAAAGTCCTTCTGAAGTGAAGTGATGTGTTTGTGTAGGAAAAATATCCATATTTAAAGCTTTATAAGCCATGTCAAATCTCTTGCTTCCATTAACTGTCATAATTGAGTTGCGTTTCAGCGAATTACATAAGATGTAGGCGTAGGGTTGAGGGTGAATAAATCATGGGTTAATTGTGTGAACTATTCCTTTAATATGACAAATAATTAATTAAAAAATAATAATTTGACATTTACTATGTTATTTAGTGTGTGAGATACAACATTTATATTTATACAGCTAATACTATATATTGTCTTTTATGTAATTATACAGTAAATTCCTCATTGCTGCTACAGACATCATGGCTAACTGAAGTGTTACATTTACATTTATTTATTTAGCCAGTATGTGTTAAGATCTGGTGTTACAAAAGTACTAAATTTAGCTGTAATTTCCTTGGTTTCTGTATTCAGTGCAAATTAAGTCAGTGTGTGAAGTGGAGGTGTAAAGAGAACACAGAAATGTGCTACTGCATTTGGTAAGGATCAGTGCAATTCCATGTTTTAAACAGGAGACCTGACTCTCTCTCAACTTTCAGGAAACACCTTCAATTTAGCTCTAATGCTGCAAGACATGCTGAAGGATGTGGCATCTCTGCTGGGGATCTTGTTGGCACTCTGTTTGAGCAGAGGCAGCTCTTCCTCATGTCAAAATGAATCACTGCTGTGCTGTTTGGCATGATGTGATGTCTGAACCACACAGCTTGATTAATCAATGCTGAACTTTACTTTTCCTGTGTATCCCAGGTATTTTTTTTTTTTTCTTTTTTTTGTAATTGTCACAAAGCTGAAGGATGCGTGCTCATATTATAACTGGCAGACACAGAACCTGAAACAGAGCAATATAGAAAAAAAATGCAATTTGCCAAACAACAGGCTACTGTACTATTGATTCCCTACTGAATCCAATACTGGATTCCTTTTTCCCCTCTGTATCTTCATCTCTCACAGGTCTCAGGCAATGTATAAGCCTGATGCAAAGGTAATGAGGTCAGGGCTGCACAGTTCAGATTGTCATATACCATCAGGACCAGAGATCCTGGAGCAGAAGTCACGTCACCGTGAGGTCAGAGCACAGCATTGCACATTACTGTGTGTAATTAATGGAAATATTTTTTTTATAAATTTGTCTATCAGACTTTCCAAAATGTGCTTTGGTCATGCTCAGACAATAATAATTAATTGCAGTAATAGTGCTGTTTATATTCACATGCTAACTGCATTAAGTATGTTCATATTATAAGGAATGGATCACAAAATGATTACTAATGTTTCTTAAGTTGTTGTGTCCACTAAAATGATGTCATTTCCTGGAGGATGATTATGTTATTAAGGTGTTTTGAACTGGAAGAAGAAAAATGAGAAACAAAAAAAATGGATCATGATATTGAGGATACTGGAAAAGTCTGTAAAACACTTACCAATTAAAACAAAATGTTGGCTTTTCTTTATATTTTACATGTTTTGTTTGAAAAGATATGAAAAGGACCCACAGTGATTTGTGCATGCATGTCTCTTTATTAGATTTCATCACTCTTCCACTGTCTACTTTCACAGTAAATGTGAAATATTCTTGACCCTGTGCGTGTGGCTTCTAATGAATCAATGTACCGATGTGTATGCTATAGGACCACATCAGTCATAGGTTTTGCTCTCCGTCTGCTTGAGTAATGTTGCTAATGTGCCACACATGCTTTTGTGTAATGAGAAAAGGCAATGAACGAGAAGAAAGAGAGAGCGTATGGAGAGATGTGGCCTGAGGAAGACATAGACCTCTGTGCCCATTAACACCAGGCTGTTATATTCACTGAAGGCTTTGCACATGGCTCTGCCCTCTCTTTTATCGCATCCCATAGTGCTCTGAATGATTTACTTTGCCTCTACAAGATACATTATCAAAATTGTTATTTCTATTATTTGCCCTACTTGTTGCAGCTGTGACTAAGAATAAACCACATAGTTTCCTTGGCTGATTCAGAGATTAAAATACATCTGCTCACTTAGCTTGCAGTAGTTCTGATTTTTAATGAGCAGTTATCAAACTAAATAAAAATAAAAACTAGGATAAGGCATAGCCTAAATCCTGATTAGTTTGTTACCACAAATATATTTAGCAACTAATCATTTATAACCACAACAGCAAATATGTTTCAATGTTTTACTTTTTACAATATATTGATCAGGTGCAACAGGACAGGTGTTAGTCTTGTACACTGTCTTCACCTGTGTGATGTATTTGCCTCAATGCAATAATGGAGGAAAATGGAATATCATTTGTAGACCTTTGGATTATTTTTAATACAGGAATGCTAGCTTAGTCCCAAAACATTAATGTGTGATCCCCTGTCTCTCTGCTGCAGATCTACTGTATATCTTTATTGTCCTAGCAGCGTGTCCATATTAAGCATGCACAATATTCCATGCTGCTGCAGCCCATAGCTTTTAATGCTGAACATTATTTCTGCATCTGCTGCATGCAGTAAAATGTGCCTTTAAATCCTTCACTGACACCTGCATTCCCATCCCTCCCTCAAAACCATTACCATGGCAACCAGAGCAGCTTTCCACCCGGTCACACAGAGAGAGCTGGAATCAGTGCTCCTGTTTGTAAAGTTCACAGTCTGAACCCAGTCTCCATTTAATTGGATTTTAGACAGAAAACATAGTTCAAGTGCGTTGTTCACCTAATATAGTTTGGACCGCACGGTAGATACTAACTGCTGTTTATGTACTGTAGAAAATAGAGAATTCACAACCATTATTGTGCAGCTTTGCAGGTGGTGTAGAATAGAAAAAAAGAAAAGACAAAGAAAAATCTTTACCATAGGTTTACAGGAACACAATGGGCCAGTGTTTTGAACCATGAAGATGGAGGAATAAAATAGTTGACTGACTTTCTACAAACTCTTTCTTTCATTCTTTCGCATTTAATCTTAAGTTTAAACTATAAAACTGTGAAATAATTACCTTTAGGATTGTCATACTGCATTTAAGTGTTAATAAATAAAAAGTTTAATTATTTATTTCATTTTCACAATGGCCACTTTAAATAATCTTCATTAGGGGGCTTTTCCCAATGCAAAAACAATAAAACCCATTATAAACGAGGCAATTGTTGCTTCCAGTGGGGACATAATTACTCATTATCATGCAAATCTTCCCACATAGTGACGTAGATGTGTGGGTATGTTAAAACGAGGCGTATTAGAAAGTCATGGACGAGTCTTAATTTGAATATGAATGTCTCTTTGGGTTTCAGATTTTAGTCTTTGAAACTTCCTATCTTATCTTATCTTATCTTGTCTGTGCTCTAACAGCTTGTAACACTACAAAGAGAAAGGAAAACATATGACCCCTTTAATGTAATTTTTTTTTTTTAAATCTTTAGTCTTTCATTACCTTTATCTTTCCCCTAACTATACATGTGCATATATGCATACAACAAAATGAAGAATATGGTTGTCCATTAATGTGAACAGGTTCATAATTATTACTGTAGTGACATGAACACAATCCTGAGGGTCATTGACCCTCTCCTCCCTGATGTCTCCATGGACTTCCTCCATTAGTGTCGTCTGTGACTGATTTAGTTAGCTCTATATAAATACTCTATCAGATCGATTGATTGAATATGTAAGCCTTTGTCTTCACACTTATTTTTGTTTGGTGTTATGCTAAGGAGTTAACACATCTGCTTGGAAGACAGAGGAAACATTTTTCTCATTGGCATGTTGACAAGCCGTCTCTCATATGTGCATGTACAGCTGTTCACTTTTCCCTGAAGAATCTAAAGTAGGACATCACACAAATGCCATGTTTCCAGACAGCATTCTGGTCTTCACACATCCTCAGCCATTTTTCCAGTATTTTTTTTTCTTTTTAGTTTCCCATGCTGTGGAAGTACTCTAATGCTTTAATCTCTGCTGCAAGCCTTCTGCCAAAAGAAACTGATAGTTCCGGCTCCAGATCACTGTGCTTCTCTGAACAACCTTTCCTTTTGGACTATTTGAAGGCCGTTCACGTCAAACAGACATCTGCTGACCATGAGCAGATACAATGAGGTTGTGAAAGTCCTTCATTAAAATGCATCTCATTCTGTTTTATCTGTGTTTATGGTGGTTTGAGCAGGTGTCTGGATTACAACAAGATGTTTGAAAGAAAGACAGGCATGCATGAGTCAAGCTGTACAGTAAATGATGGTTTCAGGTCTGTGCTGTTGCTTATTGTTTCTTTCCATTCTGCAGGATCATTAAACACAGTGATTTATAGCCACACTTATGATATAGATTGAAACTGACATTACATTTAGTCCCTTAAAAGTAGAAGGAAGAGGGAAATGAAGGTATAACAGACAACTTTTTCAATTTTGCTCATAAGGAATCAGGTGTGCTTCCTCTGTAAATCACATTTCCTTCAATGTTGTGTGAATTTGCAGGGCCCTGAAGTAATTCATCTAAATTTAGGCAGATGACAGCAATGGAACTGGGATATGAGCTACACTGTTTGTTCTCCCTCCCCCACTGCCTCATATATGCAGAAATACCTTCTCTTTGTGAGATGTTAGCTGAATTTGCAAGGGTTTATATACATATTACCATTTTCAAACAAATCGCTTATATGGGCACAGCTTGTTTTGTGGGGTAGTGTTAATGATGGAGGTATAATTGATCTTAACTTATGATGTGGACCATTCTGTGGCTGGGTAACCAGAAATAGCTGATTGGACGGTTGCTATGAGGTGTTGTATGAGATGTGGACGAGTAAGATCACACTCAGGGCCACTAAGCCAACTGCTCAACCATTCCAGATACAAATGGATATGTAATAACAACAATATATCAGGGCTGGAAAAGCGCAAGCCACTGAACACATTAACATCATAAAAATATCCCTGAGGATAGCTGGAGCAATAAAGCTTTTATATGTGGTCCTGGGTCCTTTTTTTATTTTTTACCTTTCTTTTGCACAAAGTAAAGGATCCTGGTCAGGACAGCGCCCCTCCAAAGAAGGACTGTTTTTACTGTGTTGTCATTGTATAATGTTAATCAAGGTTTCTTGCATCAATATATATTTATATATATATATATATATATATATATATATATATATATATATATATATATATATATATATATATATATGTTATAATTTAGTTTATTGCTAATCTATAAAGCTCTTTTACACAATACTTAACAGGCAGCACACTTTTATCACTTTTATTGTAGTATACCGTTGTTTTTCAGGCACACGAATCAGTGTGGAACACGTAGTGCAAGCATACTAATGCATGCTACTGTGACCAAATAAATGCTGTTTTTCTGAGTTTTCATGTTTTCCTTGCTCAAAATATTTATTTCATGTGCGATAAATGTGACTCTTGTCGGGTATGTGTCTAAAGTGAAGTATTGTAATTTTTTTAGATTAGGTGTAAACAATTACACTTTACCCATTTGTGCATTTCTTTTGTGCAACAAAATCTAAATGCCATTTGGTTGTGAATAACATAACATTTTCATCTACATATGGTATGGATAATATTTTTTTTTATGGTAAAAGGCTACTTTACCTTTAAGAAATATATAGATACAGAATAGTTTTTTTTAGACCTGTAGCTCCATATTATGATTTGTACTTGTGAATCCATAACCATGCTGGATTATGACTGAGCCACATTTGCAGCTTCCGAGTTTCCATAAATGGTCTGGGTGGACTAGGGAGGGAGGATATCAACCCCCCCCCCCCCCCCCCCCCCCCCACTCTTTTTTTTTTTTGTAATAAAAAGTTGTGTTCAACAATAAATATCCCTGAACTATGTAAAACTGTATGCTTGTTCTTATTCCTGTGAATTCACCTGAAAAACGACAGCCAGTGTGTGCCTGCTGACAGATCAGCCTGATAAATGCTCTTCTCTCTATGCCGGCTGTGTAAATAGGACCTAACCAATAGCCAAAGTCAATTTCTCAAGGGTGGTCACGCATTTGGATCAGATCTCATTCCATATAATTCCCTCTCTCCGGAGTGAGCATTTTCACCATGCCCAACCCTTAGTTTATTAACCTTCAGATTTGCTGCATAAGCCGTTTCCTGGGCAACCACTCCTCTACCCTTTTCCAGAACCCATAACGCTTGCTCATTCTAAATATGCCTTGAGCATTGTCCTATCAACCTACAGCTGTTAGCAGACAATTTGATTCAGTATAATTCAAGTATACTTTTTGTTTGTTTGTTTTGCCGTTCAGTGCTAATTGACTTTAACGACTGGTTCCAAAATCATTGCTCCATAATGACTTATGCTTCATTAGGACATTAGGACTAAGAATTGCTTCATTATGCTTTTATGATATTGTGTTTATCAAACCATATTCTCTACATGATCATACTCCCATGATCATCCTATTTCTCATTGTTATGGGTTCCTGTAAAGTTCTGTCACACCAGTAAAAATAAAAAATCTCTATATGGTTTATTGGATTTTGTGAGACCTCTAGAGATTTCGCCAGCTGTGATAGATGGTGAAGTTAAAAGATTCTAAAAAATCAATTTATATAACTCATGTGGTTAGATTGAATCTCTACTGTCAGTTGCTCTGATGGCGAGATGGGAGAAATATGTTTTGATTCAAATCTCATATAAAGTTTCTGAAGGGTTTTAAACCACTATCCGATCATTGAACAATGCATGAAACCCTATATCGAAAATGTTTCATTATTTTTTTAGTTCTTGGTCTAGTTCTTCAGAAGCTGTATCCTATTTGTAGAGCAAAAAATATATATATATATATCTTTAAACTTTGACAGCTCATTAACATCCAGCCTTGCTATAAAAATTACATTGCTGCAACAGGCTATATTTAAACTGTATTACTTCCTTTAACCTCCCAACAGACCTTTTATCCCTCTCATATTCAGCCTGGTAGTGAGTACTCTTGATTTCACACCTTGTGGAGCGGATCATATCTTGCACATTGTTATGCTGAGATGTTTTAAAATAAGTGTTGTGATTAGAGCCTTTCCTCACCTTTGCACTCCCACATTAGTACAACTGAGAAACCAGCTGAATCTTCTCAAAGCACTGCAGTGTGAGGGTGAATTTTCCCCGTAGAAGGCAATGTTTTAAAGGAGTGGAGGGAACAGAGAGAGCATAATAAATCCTACTCTCGTAATGACATTTATTCTCCGACTGAATACCTGTATTTTCACTCTTACTTCTCTGGAGAAAAGTACATTTGAAACAGACATTTATGAAAAATCACATTTTCATTTTTGCCATACGCATTTTATAGTTTTGTTTTCTTTCTTCTCTCTTTCAAATGTACTTGTGAATGTAATGGACTGTTATTTGAAATATTCACATTTGCACTTGATTTGAGAGCATTTACTTGAGGAGTTGGATGAGAAAATGAAACAAATGTAAATATTAAACATAACATCAAAGTTGTTTGAAAGGAATATCAAATGTCACCGAATATAAGCAAGCAGAATTGTGTTAACAGTGGAACATGAAGTCTGAAAAATAGAGTTGAGACCCAGCTAACATTTTGTCATTTGCACACTATTTTCCATTCGAGTATCAGAAAAAAAAGACTAGTTTCTTACAGTATGGTCTTTCATACCATCTGCAGTAGATAGATGTCAGGAACTATGAATAATACATGGGAACAAATATTTGTTATTTGCATATTTGACTAGGTGGAGCACAAACTGTTTGTTATGGCATCACATTTTGTGTGATATGGATAAACATGGAAGGTAGAAATCCTGCATGACTTAACATGTTTAATTGAATTTTTTGATACAGCATTTTCACCCAGAACAACATTGAAACTGAAGAAAAATGCAACACTTTTTTATTTTAAATCCAGTTCTCTTAAGCAGTGTTCAAAATGCCTCCCAGGGCCGGCGCTCCGCACACGCACATCACGCACTGCGCGTAGGGCACCAAGTGCTTGGGGGGGGGGGGCACCAAAAAATCTGGGTCGTGAAAAAAAATCATCACAATAGGCTACTAGTATAAATAACAAATAAAATATTTCTAAAAGCATGTTAATATAAAAAAAAGCAATACAAAAGTAATACAGGCCTAGACCAAATTAGTCTAGAAAAAGGTGAATCTCTGTGCCAGTCTCGCTCTGGTGCCCCCCCCCCCCTTCCCCACCTCACAGTGGTCTGTTCGATTATGCCTCAATCAATGTCAAATTTGGCAGACACCAACCTCAGACATGGCCTCGAAAAGGCACCAAGAGTCGGGGGCGGAAAAAAGAAGGGACAGCGGGATGATGCTCGCGCGTCGCTTCCAGGTAAGACAATGTTTTAAATAAAAATGTTAGTTTTAAAAGAACGGCGTTAGGTAACGACGTTATTTTTTCAGTAACACGGTAATCTAACTAATTGCTTTTCCCGTTGTTACAACGCCGTTAACGTTACTGACCGTTAAATGCGGTGCGTTACTATGCATTGATTTAATAAACTATGCAATCCGAACGCACCCCTGGCTCACACAGCGAGTGAGCAGGTGGGTTAATGACGAGATAAGCGGTTGTGATTGGCTAAGGCAGAGTCATGTGTTTCATGGTAACCAATCAGAGTCAGTGTTTTTACACACATGCTGGCACACGCGGCTGCGCCAGCGGCGCCAAACACACACACGCAACACCTACACAGAGATTCGCAGCAGAGATGGCGAGATGCCAAGTCAGGAGCAATCCGATGAAAAGTTGGCTTTTTCAATGTGAAGATATAAGCACTACTTCAAATTCATTGTGGTCAAAGGCAAGAACGTGCATGTGATGTGTACATATAATGTGTGACACGCATCTACAAAGCTAGTGGCCAAAAACACCCTTTCTTATAAAGATAATACTTGAAGTGCAGGATAAAACTCTTGCTGTCTGTTGACATGCAATAAATATTGAAAGTTATGTACCTGTCTGTTCTACTCATTTCAACTGACTTGTGAAAACTGAAAAAAAGAAAAAAAAATTCTCTGACATGTAGCAACTTTTTTCTTTCTTTCTTTTTTTTTTTTTTTTTTACAGTAACGCAAATAGTTACTTTCCCTGGTAAGGAGTTACTTTTATTCTAGAGTAATTCAGTTATTAACTCAGTTACTTTTTGGAACAAGTAGTGAGTAACTATAACTAACTACTTTTTTAAAGTAACTTTCCCAACACTGCTGATAGCTGATTTTGCAGCTAGGAAATGTAGGCATGTGCCTCTGTAGGGCCTCTGACAACTGATGGTAGTGAAAATGTTCTATAGAATAGCAGAATGGTCTCTTTATAGAGATGTAGTCCCTCTGTTGAGTAATTTCTACTGTGCAGTTATGCATGGTAATTTGCAGTTTAAAATGTGCACTTAAAATGGGGGGGCATTTGTGCCAAGCATTTGTGCTTAGGGCGCCCAAATGGCTAGCGCCGGCCCCGATGCCTCCTCTGGTTAATCCATGATATTGAATTTTTGACACAATTACCTTGCACTAGTAAGAGACCATTTGGCTTTCTAAATCTACATTTTATACATAGTAGTTTATATAAATAAATAAAAAACTCTTCATACAATTCTACGGAGCCCCGCTCATGACATGCAGGAAAAAATATTAGGCTAAATCGTGTGCACTATTTACTAATTCGTTTCCTCAATGTACTAAAGTGTGCACACAATTACTATTGCGTTCCCTCGATTTACTATTTCGTTCACTCGATTTATAAATTGTGTGCACGATTTGCCAATTCAAACGCAATAGTAAATCGAGGGAACGCAATAATAATTTGAGGGAATGCAACAGTAATCGTGTGCAAGTTTTGGTACATTGAGGGAACAAATTAGTAAATCTTGCGCACAATTTATTTATGTTTTCTTGCATGTCATTTGCGGGGCTCCGTACAATTCACAACAGTTCCAAGTTGAATTAGTGGCAGTAAAACACCACCAAAAACATCTATTCCTTCTCAAACTGAAGACTTTTTTTTTTTTAAATGTTCCTTGCATAATACTGCGTCATGACCTCAAAACACTTCATATGAATGATTTGTGAACTGATACATGTGCATCACATATCCATCTCCATTTGTATGGCTTTTCTGACATATTAAACCTAGCTTGTTAGCTCACTTGGTACAGTTTTGTACTTGTAATGTGGAGCATTGAAACAAAAAATGTTGATCCAACCGCCAAAGGATTTGTAAAAGCAGCTAAAATGGCATGGTTCTTTCAGCAAATGTATTTTTATCCCATGTTTTGTAGTACTGGTTAGGTTTTGGGTAGAATTTTGTGCAGGTAATACGTTTTTTACCTATAGACATTTCATTTCCAAGGTGTCATGATACATACAACATCCAGTGTAATATACATTGCCAGATTCATTTAATTGTTTTGGAAAAAAAACAAATGCACCTTTAGTGACACTGACTAACTGTCAGCAATGTAATATCATTTTGCAAAAATATTAAAGTCTTAGTTGGTTCAATTAGTGCTTCAATCAGCGTGTGTGGGCATGGTCGCATTAGATATAATGATATTGCTTTGTTTTCCTATGTATTTCTTTATCACAGAATATTTGATTCCGATAAGAACATGTCAAGCTTTCTATAGATATATCTCTCATGTCTCTTTGTTGAGTATTTGCTGAGTTACAGCTCATTTTAATAAAGCGTTTCTAAATTAAGATCATGCAGACCAAGGCTGCAGACAGTGCACCCTGTTTGTTTTCTTTATTTTGTCAATGCACAAAGTTTTGTTGTTATTATGTGTGTATACAAATAAAAGTAGACCCTTTACAGATTTGATTGATGTATTGCTCTTATCTGTACGATCAAAACTGAAAGTGTAATTTAAGTTATTTTCGGTGTTATCGGGAGAAGATGCCACAAAACGCGTATCCATGTTTGTCGACCCCAGAGGGTTAAAAGAGGCTGTGTATTCAGCATTGCTTGCATACTTGGGTAAGTGTATACTGAAAATCCTTGAGTGAAATGGTTTTTACAGTATTTCGGCCTGAATTGAGTTGGACAAAAAATGGCAAATTACATGGTTTTATGAATAAAAGTTCCCTCTTAAAGGATCCAGTTAACGTTTTGATTGGAGCATTGGAAACAATTGGAGCATTGTTTACTCTGGAGCTCACATTTGAGTTAAAAAAGCCAAATGTATGATATCTGTTGTTAAGATTATGATTAATTCATGTATTTCAAACTGTTTCTAGGGTGTTGATTTTTTTCCCATTCAAGTAGATGAGAATTACTTCCCTTTGCCTCTAGCCTACATAGAAAATAGCTATTGTGGGTCATTTCAAAGATAGCTGCTGAGTGAACTGACTTGCCTTAAAGGCAATTTGCTTGTTTTGGGTTTTCTGTGTGTTTAGTCAATCCATGTTCAATTAATCAGCTGTAAAAAGCACAAATTAATGCCTGCAACATTATATTCATAGTTGATGGCAGAATTTCAGCAGAAGATGCTCTTCTTCCTCTCCATTAATGTCTTCTATTCCTGCAGCCTGTGGAGCCATAGATCAGGTTAGATCAGTATTTGGTGACAGTAGAATGAGATAACACCCCAGTCATTAAATAAAAATGACCCTTCTCCAGCTCATGGCTCATTAACTGCTTCCAACAATCAAAGGCAGTCCAGAGAAGCTCCTCGAGAGGGTAATAACCGAGCTCTCCCAAGAGACCCGATCTCTCCACCAGTAAAGGTCATTAGTGACATCAGGATTGTTTTTTTTTTTTTTTTTTGTGACATTGCTTAATACATTTAGTCATCGCAGATCAGATGGACCGAACGGATGGATTTAACTTCTGACCACCAAGGAACCCTGAAAAGGTTTTGTTCTCAGTATAATTTGACAGTCGTCATTGAAAATTATAACATATACCAAGCAAATAAGTGGAATCATAAATGTTTATTGTCTTATGTTTTCAGTTAGGATAGTTAAGTAATTACTTAAACACACAGCAATCAATTCACACATAAACTGTTGGGTTTTGGTTGGTTTAATAGTGCATTAATCTATTTCTAAGCATGTAAGTTTGTCAGGCTTTATTAGGCAAATCAGTTAAGCTGTTGATACTGATATAACAACGTACATGTAGATCCTTTTAACCCCTTGGTTTCTAGTAATCAATATTTTCAGGCCTGTGGGACACTTCAGTCAAATAATCCATTGTCTCTTCATTACTGACTTTAATGCTACTCTTGTGGGTACACAACATGAAATTAATAAAGCAATTTAGATTCAAAGACCTCTGGAGAAAAAAAGGGGAGTAAATTATACAAACCTCCCAAAAGGAGTACATCATATTTTTTTGACCATTTCAGGTTTATGGTCTAACATCTATGAATTCGTATACATAAAGGCATGTCACTCTTTGTGGATACAATTGAAATTTTTACAAAATATTTAATTATTTATTTTACATTTTTAAATGTTTACTTTTTTAAGTGTTTGTATTTCCAACACAATATCTCCCTCTTCTGCCGTAAAGGACCATTAAGGTTTATTTACTCTTGCTTGTCCTGACCTTCCATGTTGACCTTCCCCAGGCGGCAAAAAGGTTAACATGTCATCATAAGGCATGACAGTCAGTTCGAGGGTATCAGGAGTCACCGAGCTCAAATCTGTTCATGGACAGCAGCTACGCTTGCATGCATTACACCTTTATGGTCCCTCTCCTCTCGTAAAAAACACAAGTGCTCTCAGATGCTTCAGAGGCACTTTGCACTTACCATAGTGGTTATTGCTTACTTAAATGAGAGGAACTTAATTCATCTCTGGAGAATGTAAGGGCTAATAAAACTTCTTTCTTTTTTTTAGAGCACTTATCATCTGTGATGTTTATCCAGTATTATACAGTATATTATTTCAGTACGGTATGTTGTAATGTTATAGTCTAAATAGCATCTTGATTTGTATGAATGAATTGTAAATGGGTTTTTAGGCATTCAGAGAACATTTTCAGCTTCTTTGAAGTTACCATTATTGATAAGATTGTGGAAAAGAAAACATTTGTTGAAGTGTAAATAATATTTGTGTGAGAATTTGTGTGTGTTTGTCTAAATTAGTTGCATCCCACGGTGGCAATTGACCATAGACAGGTTAGTTATAGTCTGTGTCTAAATTTCAATCATTTAAATAGTAGTAAACAGATGTACTCTGGCTGAAGTGCCAACCATGTCTGCTGATTGAGTCGTTATAACTGATCGTAGTTGCTGGACACTGTGTGTAACCATCACAATGAAGGATGAGTGCATTAATCACTGATGGCCTTCAGCAGGACACACGTTTTAAATCTGGACATGTGAGTGGAGTGAACGCCTCCTGTCAGTGTGCAGGGCTCTGTAGAAGTTCAGTCTAATGGGACCTGATGTTTTATGGCCGCTCTGCAGTAACAGTTATAGCCCTCCAACCTCAGAGCAAACTGAACTACCTTGTCAGTCTGTGTGTCATCTTGTATGTCTGAAACAGATCCACAACTGACAGAACAGGTTTAGACTTTCATTTGATGTTTTAGTTTCAAATCACTGGATTTCCAAATGTGTTAAGACAACGTTGGCTAACAGCATGTACAATCATATGTTCCCAGTGTTTAGTGACAAGATATGAAACCCTTGTGCCAGAGATTAGAGAAAGGGTTACTCATGTTAATTAAATGGTTAATTAACATGCAGACCTTGTTCAAATTAAGTTTGAGTAGGTTTTGTATTTTAAGGTTGATTTTATCAGTCCATGATGTTAGACCAAGAGTCATTCCATAACACATATTTTGAATAATTTTACTCCTTTGATTTGAGAGCAGAGGTCGCCAGAGGTTCATTTCTTCATAAATAAATGCATGCATAAATACAATATAATACAACAGTTGTTTCTTAGGAAATTAGGAAATGTTTTTCTCATTCTAAATGATGATTATATATCTATATATATTAGGGGTGTAACGATACGCGTATTCGTATTGAACCGTATTGAACCGTTCGAAATATAATGATATGCGTTCAACAAGGTAGCCCAATAACCCAAACAACGTAACAGGCAACGCCCCTGACACTCCCGAAGAAGAAAAAAACACCATCTTATATGTTTATGTTAGGCTACTCAGCAGGCGCTCGCTCACTCAGTACGCGCTGAAGGCTCGTTGCAAAATAGCCAATGCGTTTAACAGACTAGAAATGAGAAGATCCTCCAATAACCAACAGGTCTGGTGTTTGGGTGCACTTTGGATTCCCTTTAAGCTATAATGGTGATGGCAAGAGAGTGGTGGATAAATAAACAACGGTATGTCGCATCTGCAACATGACAGGGTACACCAGCGGGATTACAAAAAAAAAAAAAAAAAAACCAGCGGGAATATCTGGGATATATGCGTCAGTACTATCTGGGAAAAGACGAAAAAAAGGAGAAACATGCACGCAGCAAACTATCCCTGCAGCATTTAGACACTATAGCTTACAGGGAATCCAACCCAAACACCGACCTGTTGGTTATTTTAGGATCTTATATTTCTGGTCTGTTAAATGCATTAGACATTTTGCAACGAGCCTTCAGCGCGTGCTGAGTGAGCGAGCGCCTTAGGGGCCGTTCACATATCGTGCCTAAAAACGCATGGAAAACGCTAAGCGCGTCTTTCTCCTGAGGCGTCTGTCTTTGCTAAGCAACAATGACGTGCTCTCTCCATGAGACGCGGAAATTTCAGCGAAGGATAAATGGATTTGCAGCTCTAAAAATCGCTTGCAGTAGCTCTGCTACTGAATTTATTTCAAAATTGCAATCCATATACAACTATGATCAGCTGTTCCTTCATCTTGGCTGAGCTCTCAACGTTGTTACGGGAAAGGATGAAGCTGATTGGTTGGTTCTTGTCACATGACCCGCGGTGCGCTTGCGGCATTCTGAAAAGTTGAGATGTTTTTACATTTTGCTGTATCTAAAACGTATCGAACCGAACCGAACCGAACCGTGACATCAGTGTATCGTATCGAACCGAACCGTGAATTTTGTGAACCGTTACACCCCTAATATATATATATATATATATATATATATATATATATATATATATGTTTTCTTAGGAATATTTTGTAGCAATCCATAGTTTTTTTATTCTTCTCTGCCTTCTATCACTTTCTTTCCTTATTTTGTAATGTCATTTTAACTAAATTAACTCCTATAGGACCACATCCTGTAGGAAGTGGCACAGTTTTGATGTGATTTGATTAATTCTGTGATGTTCTGTGCTGTTAAATGACTTTTCTAACTTTAAATTATCTTTTGAGTTGAACTTTGATACAATTACAAAATCAGTTTGATATTGTCAAAATGTCAAAAGATGATTAAGAAAAACTATTGCAATTAACTTTACGTTGCCACTGACATGCAAGTAATGCATTCTGTTCTCAGTTCCTAATTAAATGTAGCTCTTTAATTCAATCCTGTTTTTTTTTTTTTTTTTTTTTTTTTGGGTTAACCTTTTAAAATAAATCACAGAAAACAACCTGTCGAAACATTGATAATCTGGAGTGTGTTCTTTTTGCATCGTTAGGATTGTTACACATCACTGATGCTGTATGTAAAGATATAAAATATATAAAATATTTAAACACATTCAGGCATTCCACCACATCCAATGTTAATTGCTCAAACGTTCACTTTAATACACAGCAGAACAACTAATTTGCAGTGAACAGCATCTTTCCTGCATTTCTGTACAAATTTGTCTTTTGACTCTCTTTCAAGAGTTCAAGGCTCTAAATTTGGCTTGGTTACTTGTATAATACAAACTCATCTCAAAAGTGACTCTTGAATTTTCATGGGCAAATAATACACCCATTGGTAAAACTCACAGATTCACTTAAATCTGTTCATGGTTAAGGTAGTGAGTCACTGTGGTTCATATGATATAGTGTTGGAGTGATATAAAAAGCGAGTGGAAGAGGTTGAGGGGTGGAGATGTGCCATGTTGCATTGGTGCTGGACAGGCTGATGTCAGCCACGTCTGTTTGGAGACATCATGTTTGCCAGTAAACAGGATGAGATTTAGTCTTGAAGAAGAGACAGCGGCCCTGTCACAAATGACACCTTGTAGCTTAATAAAACTTGCACATGTAACTCAAATGTATGATTTTAATGCTATATGTGATATGTACATTTAATTCCATAAAGCTGGAGTTTTAAACAGATATCTGAATTATCCAGATGATGCTTTTTTTCTCTCTAAATGCTTATATATCCTTCATTATTTATTGTCTATGAAATTCAGAGAGACTATAACTATAAAGGATTTGTGAGCTAGAAATTCCACTTCTTGTCTGTCCTCATGCTAGTAATACAGAGGGACACCGTGTTCCCTGAGAGGACTCTTTGGAAAGGGGAGGAAGGGAGGCTGCCGCATATATCTGGTGGATTAATGTGTAATCTGAAAGGACAGTGCACCCTCCTTTCCATGATTTGTCCTGTTCTGATTGTCCTGTTCTTAATTACCTCCAGCAACTAGGTCAATCTCACCAAACTGCAACCTTCATACCTATCCGGATCTCTCGGGGTTGTTCCCATGACTGCAGCCAGCATTGGAACACATGGAAAATCAATAGTGCTCCAGCTCCCTGCCATACCTTACACCATCTTAATAAGCTCAAACAGCCTGTTTGTGGTGTTTGATTAGTTTTTCAGCTTCTGTCACCACATTTTATTTGTATACACACACACATACAGAGGGAGAGAGAGATTTATATATGTGTGGAACTCAGAAATGTTTTGAAAAAACTGAAAGGACAAAATGTCACCAATTCAGGTAATATATACTGTATATAAGCTATGCTTGAAAAGTAATTGAATTACAAAAGTAAGTATATTTTTATTTAATTTGCTCAATTTGCTTTATTTATATTTTTTCATTTGTAAAAATCCCGGCATAAACTATTTTATTTTATTTTTTTGTAAAATGTGTTTTGTAGCATATACCTGTACCTATATCCAGAGCACTAGAATATTATTGATCAGTATGTGTGACCATGACTGTTTGGCTCCAATTTCTTGTTTGTACATTGTGTGTGCGTGTGTGTGTGTGTGTGTGTGTGTGTGTGTGTGTGTTTGCCAGCAAAGGCAAACAAATAAATATGGCAGCATTTCTGCTGCTTCAAGTGGAAGCACAATCAGTAACTGAATAAAAGTAATATATTGTACAGCCCTTGCACAGAAACCACAATAATACCACACATATTTTCTGATTAATTATTCAACATGTAATAATTTCTGGGTTTGAGATTAATCTCAGCCAGGAGGTCGAGCATCAGCAGCAATGACACTAGTTGAGCAAGACTATGTTATGTAATGCATATTCATTACATGCAATTCACTGAACAGAAAGACAATCCACAGTGACTGTAATTGTTTGCCTAAAATTTTACTACATACAGTATCCAGTGATTCCCATGAGGCACTGGGGCATGTTTAATGACTGTAGGGAAGCAATTAGTAGCAGGTCAAAGGTAGCAGCAACACAAGTAAATAAAATAAACTTATCTGACTGTTCTGAATGACAGAGACCAACTATAAACACATTATCTTTCTCTCTCACACACATGATGCATGGTAAGAGACAGCACGGGTCAAATTGCGTGTCTGAACTGACAACTGTAACATGAGAATGGATGTGAGGTTAAGTGAGTTTACTTTAAGAAAGGGGCATCTCTGTGGACCTTATTAAAGATGGCCTGCCTCTCTCTCCCTCCCTGACTGGACAGACAGCATTTCTATACCTCTTGTTCCACATATTTCTGCCATCAGCATTTTAGCAGGGTTACACACCTTCTTTCTGTGCCTCGGAGCATCATCTTGTGTTAGCTCAGCAAATGCAGTTTGTTCTTCCAGTGTTTCCCTAGTATGTTAAGAAATAACCAACATTAATCCTCCAAAATGAAGTGGATACATTATTTCATTTGTAAATTTGACTTGATAGTGATGAAAGTAAGTTCTTGACAGGTGTTTCGTTGAAGAGAGGCATTCCACAAGAATTCTTCGGAGGCAGTTGACAAAAAAATATATTGTAGAAGTCTTTTAAAAGTCATATGACAGTTGTATAAGGAATAAACCAGAATGTGTAATTTTTCACTTATAATATTCAAACTATTCTGAAAGTGAGTTGTTATCTCAACAAAACTGTAGAGCAGGACACTGAGTCAAAGAACCTGCAGTCTGGATCATTGGATCTTGTGGTGGATTACTGAATCTGATTTTTTTAATTGTATCATTGAATAAAACAGCTAAGTTTACGATTTAGGTCACTGATTTAGTGAGTTGAACAATAAAGAAGTTGAACTTGTGAATTGGATCACAGAGGCAATAAGTTGAACAACAGCCAGTAAGTTGATCACAGATCATTGAGACAGTTTACCTCAAGAACCAGAACTTCAGAACATAGTTCAGTGAATCAGTGATTTGTTGAATGTTTCATTAAAGCACTGATTTGAACTCATGAAGTGGGTCATTGAATGAGTGAGCTGAACTTCAGAACTGAGTCAGTCGGTTAAACTAAAGAAAAAGTCAAATGGATCAAATGGAGTCGATGTAGTGCAAGTTGAAATTGTGAATTGATTCATGGAGGTAGTGAATTTAACTTAAGAACTGAAGACTCAGCTTCAGAAATTGGACAATAATACATGAATCATTATAGACTTTTTTTTTCGTACATAAAATACTTTTCTCCACAAAACATTACAATTCATACACACTGCATGCAATTAAAGAACCAGAGATTAAATCCTTAGAAACAGTTAATGGTTAGTTTATGCTCTTTTTTTGTCAGTCAAACCGATTTTTGGTCGGTTTATTATGTAATTTGAGATTCATAATTGGAAATCCATGACTATTCTGACCATTAAACTCTCCAGCACAGATCCCCTGCATAAGGAGAATGCCGTTATTCTGGTCCCAAGCCCAGACATTAATAGGGAAGAACATTTTTAAATGCCTGCACTAACACAATCTGATAGGACAGACTTCCACCGCTTCTCCCGCTCTCACCTCCTCTCCAGTGCTCCGAACAGCCCATCATTGATGTGACAGAAATATATCCTCCACCCAGATTGATCTGACTTGGGCTCGAATCAGTGACATTTGCTGAGGCACGAAGCCCACTGGTAATGAAACAACTCCGACAGCAGTCACAGCTGGCTGGGTCCTGTGTGAGACGTACAATTGCACATTATTAAAATAACATTATCTCTTCTCTAAGCTCTTGTAGCTGTATCCCAGCATGGCAGAATGCAAGTGTTGCAATGCATGTTCTTTAATTATGTTTTACCATGTGATTCGTCTTGAAGAAAAGATCGGATTTTCTTACATTAAACCTCAAGATGTTCTTTGTACCATTTTCAAATCATGCTGGATTTGTGATTTATTTTTCATCAATGTGCAGTTCAAGCAACTGAAATGCTGCTGTCATTAAACAAAAAGGGTGCTAAGACCTTTGTAATTTCTTACTTTTCAGTTCAACATATAAACCATTGTATATATATACAGTACAGACCAAAAGTTTGGACACACCCTCTCATTCAAAGAGTGTTCTTTATTTTCATGTCTATGAAAATTGTAGAGTCACACTGAAGGCATCAAGGGCTATTTGAGCAAGAAGGAGAGTGATGGGGTGCTGCGCCAGATGACCTGGCCTCCACAGTCACCGGACCTGAACCCAATCGAGATGGTTTAGGGGTGAGCTGGACCGCAGACAGAAGGCAAAAGGGCCAAGCATCTCTCGGGGAACTCCTTCAAGACTGTTGGAAGACCATTTCAGGTGACTACCTCTTGAAGCTCATCAAGAGAATGCCAAGAGTGTGCAAAGCAGTAATCAAAGCAAAAGGTGACTATTTTTAAGAACCTACGTAGAATATGACATATGTTCAGTTGTTTCACACTTTTTTGTTATATATAAAATTCCATATATAATTCCACATGTGTTAATTCATAGTTTTGATGCCTTCAGTGTGAATCTACAATTTTCATAGTCATGAAAATAAAGAAAACTCTTTGAATGAGAAGGTGTGTCCAAACATTTGGTCTGTACTGTGTGTGTGTGTGTGTCTATATATATATATATATATATATATATGTATATATATATATTATTATTATTATTATTATTATTATTTCAATCACAGTAGAGATTACTCCAAATTGTTCTCTCGCATACAGGAAGAATAATGAACAAACTATCTGGATTATGAACGTTAAAGCTGTAGGTTCACACTCTTTAGACCATGAGATGAAACTTTGTCTGCTTCTTATCTCTGTAATATCTTTATGTTTATAGGTTTTGGCCAGTTTTCAATGAATTCAATGGAAGCTCTGCTTTGTTGTCTGAAGTGAGAAAGTCTCATAGCTGTAGAGCCTTAATTCATCTTTGTGGATTTTGCAGTAAATGTTTTATTCATGTGTCTCGGCGAGGTCCTCAGTAAAACAGTGTGACTAGCTTTAACGAGCTGCTCGAGTCAATTAATGCTGAGTTCTCATACACCCAGACCCTATACTGAGCTGAACCATCCTATATGCCACAACAGCAATTATGCCAACTCTCGAAATTGCCACTGAAGGAAATATTGCATGTTATATTCTTCTTACAGATATTAATATTTTTCTCTTTTTTTTCTCCAAGAGATACAACTGTTGAATTTCCCTTCTGTTTACCCATTAGCATCAGTCTGTTAATGACTAATCACTCAGCCTCGCAGGCCTTCTGATTCAATGAACTCTGAGAGGAACTGACTTAAAGCACTAATGCTGTTTGGGACACAGCTGCACACATCAGCAGACGACAGTTATGACACTGTATTTGCTGTTTATTTTCACACATCAGATCTAAAAAGCAGACAAACTCTGCAGGCAATAAATACTTTTATGAGGGCCCTGTAGCAGTCATTCGATGTTCAACCTGTGACCAGTTCACAGTTCCCAACGACTTGGATTTCCTTGGATTAGCACAGATCTGACAGCGTTTTTGTGTCCACTGCTCAATAAAATGGAGAACAAATAGTGCCACACATCAGGCTGTGCCTAACACAGAGCACTGACAGTTGGTAGATATACTAACAGAATCCTGTTGAAAACTAGCTATGCCTTTTATTAGTGCTCCTACTATACTTTTATCTTTTAGATGCTGACAATTGTATCTTATATTTCAGCATTTTTCCAAATGTATGTTTGCTTGTATACCTTTATTGACTAGTTTTACAGCTGCAAGTCATAACACATACAGACAATATAATATACAATCATAATAATATTACATATCACAACAATCAAAAAAATAAATAAATAAAAAAACAACCTACTTAAGAAGAATTCATAAAAAAAATACATACATACACATCTCACATGACATTATTTTGCTGATCTTTTTTTTTTTTTTTTTTTTGCATCCTAACAATAAAAAAAATGCACCTAATGAAACCATGAAATATCAGAGCAATGCAAAATATGATGATAATGATCCAGGGACATACTGATTTTGCACACATCCGCTGAGGGGTGACCTTAGGAGAAATCTGTCCTGTTTTGAATTGCTAAACACAGCCATGAGAAACCTTGGCTCTGTTTTAGAAGAAATGAGAGGGGCATGTGGGAAAGTACAGTGTGGAAAGTGGAGAGCATGTTTATATCGTGACATTTCCCCTCCACCTGTCAGTCATCTCTGTGCTCATGCGGTGGGTCATAAATGCCAGGGTAAACCAAACATGTCACCTTTGATTGGATAAAATGCACTGGGAGCAGTCAGGACCTGACAGAAACAGTTAGCATATGGTTTGATAAACTGAATAAAAACAGCCAGAGAGTATAAAAAACATGGTATTTGCATTCTGTTTCAAATTGTATGGACATGGCATTTGTATCATCAAACTGAGAAATATTTGGCTTGGGATAATGAGGTTACATTAGACACTGCACTCATGTAAATTATGAATGTGTGTGTACCACTGTTTGTGTGTGTGTTCCAGACAAAAAAAAAAACTCAATTTTGAATCACAAATCTTTTCAACTGACTCATTTAAATGAACCTGTTCACAGGAGTAATTTGTTTGCATATCAGAAATAACCGCTCACACAGTGTTGCTGTAAACACTGGAATATATTCGCAAACTGAAGAAAACACATATGTCAGGTCTCAGCTCCCATACTACAAATGCATGACAGTGTGTGAGGTTTTGCTTAGATGAGGGTCAGTTTAATCTGACCCAGGATCAGATGATCCAGATTAGAGCAGTAGAGCTGCATGTTGTCTAATGCACATCCCGGAATGCCGCTGCATCCGGAGCATATGTAATCTCACGGTCTCGTCTCTGCTCCGTGTCACAGTAGTATACCCCTGAGCATAAACCACAGAGATTTATGGAGTCAAGAAAAGATTTTGAAAAGATATTGGAATACACAGTTCTTCCTGAATTAATGTCATGTGGTGTATTTATTGAGAATCATTAATCATTGTCAAAGTCTCAAGATTTTCATTGTATTTTATTGGGCTTCTATAATGTCTATTTTTAGGGCTGGATTATTGTATCCTCCTCCTATATTTATTTATTTATTTTTCAAACTTTCCCTTTGTTTCATTTACAAGCATTATTCTCATAACCACTGTTGTCCACTTGCTGTAAGCATCATTCATGCTTGTCTTGTTCGTGGTTAATTAAGTAGAGGATGCACTTCTCTGCTTTTATGTCTCCAGAACAAATGCAATTAAATGGTCATACTGGGAACTTTATTTATATTTATGCTTCCTCATCTGCCATTAGAATGTCTGGACATGGGATGTTATTCTCATATTTAGTTCTATTTATCACTCCATTAAATCTTTTTATGTCTTGCTGGCTGTATTCATAAATAATATAAATACACACATGTATTTTTTTTTTATCCAACACTGGCTCATTATCATCCATAGTCCCTTTGGCATGTTGCTGTTGAAAAATGTAATTTTTTATAGAATTATTCTTAAAGGGATAGCTCACCCAGAAATGAAAATTCTGCCATTAATTATTCATTCTCATGTCATTTCAAACTGTAAGACCTTTGTTTATCTTTGGAACGGAAAAAAAATATTTTTTATGAAATTCGAGAGCTTTCTGATTTTTGATCGGTTGAAATTAAAATTAAGGGATTTTAGTGAATTTTAACTTATCAGAATTTCATATTATTTATCTTGTATATATTTCTGCTGGTGATGAATCAAAGTCAAGTAGCTTGGATATTAAAACAACATGTTCATTATATCCATTATGTTGTGGACACATATGCATGAATGTGTGTGACTGTGTGTGTGCTGAGTTTTCATTTTGAGCAACCTTTTATTGCAATGGTCTATGTTTCATCTGCAAAACTGTGTTTCCTGGGTGCCTGTTTTATGCTCCTGAGCAGTATGTCTCTGCAGTAGAAGCTTCTGCAAAGTCACACAAATAAACAAAGTGTCAGTTCTGCTTTAAATGGACACTGATGGCTCTAAATCAACATGCTGCTTTCTTCTGCTAGAAGTTGCTCATTAGTTTCAAAATCACAATCTGTCTTTCTGTCTTGGTCTTTTTTTTTTTATCTCTGTCCCTCTGTCTGTCTCTCACTTCCTGAATGGACAGGTTGTTCTGTTGTTTTAAAGCTGTCAGAACTGTGGGAGCACACACTGTGCCATCATTTTTCTTTTAAAACTCAACTCTGTCCAAACATTTTATTTCATGGAGCTTTTCCTTCATTAAAACCCCAGCTTTTTTTTTCTTTCTTTTTTTTCCTCATAAGGCTTTGAGTGACAGCACTGGCACATAAAGTCCAGCTCTCAACATAATGGCATGTGTTAATGACATGTCACATGGGAAATCCGAAGCTTAACGTGCTGATTAATCTTTTAACAGAGGTGGGTAAAAGGGTTTATTAAGAGAACACCCATTTTAGGGATCTTTGCAAAGTATTAATCATCTTTACACTTATCTAACGACCTGTTTCCAAAGCAGGAGGTAGCCTATGTAAAGATAATGAAATGCTTATCGCAGGTCATGAGAGTACTTTAAACCCATTATCTTCTATGCACTCTGACTTTAGCCTTAAAGGGTTAGTTCATCCAAAAATGAAAATTATGTAAATAATAACTCACCCTTATGCTGTTCCAAACATGTAAGACCTCCTTTTAACTTCGGAACACAGTTTAAGATATTTTAGATTTAGTCCGAGAGCTCTCAGTCCCTCCATTGAAACTGTGTGTACGGTATACTGTCCATGTCCAGAAAGGTAAGAAAAACATCATCAAAGTAGTCCATGTGACATCAGAGGGTCCGTTGGATTTTTTTGAAGCATCGAAAATACATTTTGGTCCAAAAATGGCTAAAACAACGACTTTATTCAGCATTGTCTTCTCTTCCGTGTCTGTTGTGAGAGAGAGTTAAAATCAAAGCAGTCTGGATATCCGGTTCGCGAACGAATCATTCAGTTCACCAAATCGAACTGAATCATTTTAAACGATTCGCATCTCTAATACGCATTAATCCACAAATGACTTAAAGGTGCCATCTGTAATGTTTGGCAAAAAAAAATCAAGTCATACTCCACATTCCATAACAGATGGGGGCAGTATGCCTCAATAAAGTGAATTGGTCTACTCTAGAGTAACAAACGAGAAACGGCATAGTCTCTATGCTCCGCCCCTACTTTCACAACAACACTACAGCCATAGCCGAAGCCTAACTGTGCGTTCACACCGCCGCCATCTAGAGAGTCAAAAATCGCTCTTGCCGCTCTGCTCACAACGCTGCAGAAAGATTTGTGAGCGCTCAGACGCTCTAACGTAGATCGAATGCTTATTTTGTATTTAAAGTGGCCACAAAGCAAACAAGCTTGTTGATCTCGTGCAGACTAACCACAAGGAGTTATAAGTTAACCTCATTAAATATTATTGTGGACAAAATATTAGGATCCTTTACTTAAAATGAACAATCTCAGACACCTTGGTCCACGTATCACTTTTAATTTATTTTTTATGTCCCTGTACGCAAACAGGGACACATCATAGATTAATACAAATGCTAAACAGCAATAATCAACCTGTCCTTTATTCTGCTTGGGAATTAATGTGCCAACTCTCAAGCATTCACCGTAAGACACACGCAATTGACTCTTTTCACACGCTTTCACACCACACATCAATTTTTTCACGCACAGAAAAACCACTAAGCAAAGAGGACACGGAGACCAACATACTAGACAGAGCAGGTTAGTTTTGTATCAAAGCAGCTATGGTTAGCCATTGCTAACATCAGCAGGTTTATCGAATAGCCTTCGATACATTGCTATGTTATAACTTCCCGAAAACAAATACACAAACATATAAAACAAACTTCTAGCGAAATACTAACAGCATCTAACTTACTGTCAAAATGTTGCAAGTTCGGAGTCGAGCCTCATTTCTTTCAGGTCCATCAGTTGTCTCCAGCGATTGAAAGCAGTGCCGATGTTTACTCTGGTTCGGCTCCTTTTCTTATCGGATTGGATTTGTGATTCCGAGCGTGGTTGTTTCCCTGTAGCGGGTGGTGGTGGTAGGGGTCTCTTGCCAAGGGCTTGAGACATCCTTTCTCTCTCTTCCCTGAACTGAAATGAAGTAGTGGGCTGTACTTTCCACACGATTGACATCAGGTTCAAGTACACGCCCACGAGCCGTGCGAGTTATTCGTGTATTGCAGGTTGGCTGGTGGTTATGTTGCCCACATCCTGCCTCCCATGGCCAAAACTGGTATTACGACACCTGTCGGGCCGGGGCTAGTAATGCTAATGCTAATTAAGGTTGATATCTCTGCAGCACTATAACTTGACATTTTTTATGACATCATCGCCCTTATTTCTTCTCATTCTTTTGATGCGTGTAAGTCATGTTATGGATATTTTTTTTACCTCAATTTTTGCATATGATACCTTTTAGCTGTTAATTAAGTTAAATTCAGAAGGATGCTTTTAAATTCCCCATGTTGCAATGTGTATTGTATTCCAAAGTGCTGACGTCAAACTAGCACAACTTATCTCAAGGTGACAAGTTCAGTTTTTGTGGTGCAGGATAAAAGTGGGTAGAGAAGTCTTTACAGTTTAAGTAACATGAACACTAAACAGATGAAATGACAGATGTGCAGTTTGATTTCCAGACACAGAGTGATGGTGTTGCTTAGAGACAGGAGTTCTGTACTGCTTCTAATCAGGGCATGATTCCCACTGTGCTTTCCTGTCAAGTCTTGACTCCCATGGTGATGCTCTGACATTCTGTATGATCTCCCCCACTGGCACAACAAGAGTATGATGGGTGGGCAACTTCAGCTAGGACATTTCAGACACCACTCTGTGGGTACACACCGACCTCCTATTGTGCATGGAAACCCTCTTCAACCACTCTTTCTAAATTCTGTTTTATACAAAAAATAAATCGTGTTCTTCATTTCTTCTTTAAATAGTTGTCTGCATAGTTATACATTCCTTCGTTAATGTTCTTTATGAAAAGATGACAGCTGTCCCATTATACTGTCAAACATGGAAGCCTTTCAAACTTTCTGAAACTGCCTCCTCTACAAATTCCCTTTTTCAATGGATTTTAACCCTATTAAAAAATTGCCACCATCAACTCATTAATATGTCTCTTGAAAAAAAATTATATTTATATTTTGAAGAATATTGACAGTTTTTCTTGACAAGCCAGTGATGCTCCTGGTGATGACTAAAAATACTTAAAGGGGGGGTGAAATGCTCGTTTTCACTCAATATCCTGTTAATCTTGAGTACCTATAGAGTAGTACTGCATCCTTCATAACTCCAAAAAGTCTTTATTTTTATTATATTTATAAGAGAAAGATAGTCTGTACCGATTTTTCCCGGAAAAACACGAGCGTCTAGAGGAGTGACGTGTGGGCGGAGCTAAAGAATCACGAGCGCCAGTAGGCTTTTGAGTTGAGAGCATGTGGAAGCTGTGACACAGATCCAGAGGCTGAAATTTAACAAGAGCAGCATCAGCAAAGGCGGTATGCTATGTGGTATGTACTGAAACTGTATATATTTGCTTAGCGGTTTTGGAAAATGTTCCACTTTATGTCGTCTTTTATTTTTATTTATTTTTATTTTTTTAAGCTGTACATGTGGAAAGTGCAGTTTGATGACAACATCGCATGTTGTTTACTTGATGTGCTTATGCGCTGATAGCTAAATTAACAACACAGAGATATTTGAAGCAGTTTTACTCACCGCATGTGGTTCCAACACACAATTGTGACCCTTTTCCGTTGGGACTGCAGTATCCTTAAGAAATAAACGATGTGCAATCCGAAATGCAGGGAACAAACAAAAACACTTGCACAACTCCGTTGATGATCTGTAAAAATAAACTCCATCCACTGGTCCCTTAATGCTGTTTCTCTTTTGGTAATCTGTGCAGGGTTATCTTGCCCTGGCAACCAAAAATACACTTCTTTTGTGACTTTTCGTGACGCTCTCGCTCTGATCAGGCTGTGCTCAGCCTCTCTCTGCTCTGCTATACAGGAGAACTTAGGACCCATATAAGGAAATTCCACTCCATCTAACGTCACACAGAGCCATACTCGAAAAAAACTTTCCGAAACTTGTGACAAACTGGAAGAGGTTATTTTGGAACAAAAATACTCCTTCAAACGTACAACTTAATTTTTTAAACTTTGTCCATGTTTAGCATGGGAATCCAACTCTTTAACAGTGTAAAAAACTCAGTATGCATGAAATAGCATTTCACCCCCCCTTTAAAAAGTCATCCATGCGACTTACTATACTATATTCTTTAAACTAAAATGGTACATCTAAAATCGCATAATCTCTAAGCAGGTTGTACTTTTGAATATGTAAAATTATACAAAAATAGGGTTGGGTGATACAACCAAAATCTTATAATACACTAGGAGTCATTTTATTTCACGGTGACAAAATATCACAATATAGTTATTTTTGCTTAAAATAAGGTGTTTGTGATAAAATCTAGGGCTGGGTTTTGACACAAATTTCACTTATTCTGTGCTAGACTTGTATTGATGTGGAGCAGATGATTAGTTCATGTTGAACTGAGGCGCTACAGCAATCTTTCACTCCACATTAAGCGAGTAACAATAGCGAGTAAATTGAATACTGCAATACAATGGATATAATTCAAAATCTGAGACTTTATTAAAAGTATCAAAGCATACTGCTTACTGAGATATAATGGATGGGAAGTGCCCTTCAATCTTCCGTCCATTAACTGAAAACAGGATAAACTAATCGATTCTTGGGATTTAAGTATTTATATCGTTCTGTAAAAATGAGAATTGATTAATATTGAGATAACTATATTTTTTACCCAGTCCTAATAAAACATTTTTGATACCATATGAATTTCATAATTCTTGTCACCAGTGTCAGTATAACAAAAAACTAATACTAGCCTAAATAAAAAAAGTCAAGCTCACTGAATACAAGTGAACAATCAGCAATTACAGTAAATGAGGATAAAAAATGAATTACAAGCAATAGGATTAAAAAAAAACTACTCTAGTAGAACAGATAAATTAGAAATGCCCCATACATTGTATCATCAAATTTATAAAAACACTGCATATTCATCACTGTGTAAATTATATATTTCTTATTATTAAAGATACAAAAGTAATTTAGTCAAGAGAGATATTCTCTGTTTTGTTGTTCGGTTAAC
Organism: Carassius auratus; assembly: GCF_003368295.1. Classification (NCBI taxonomy): domain Eukaryota; kingdom Metazoa; phylum Chordata; class Actinopteri; order Cypriniformes; family Cyprinidae; genus Carassius; species Carassius auratus. The sequence continues at coordinate 4,240,818 of NC_039280.1, forward strand.
ATGAATGACAGGCAAGTAATATTAGACTGCTGTCACTTTAAGCATTCTCTTTCACTGCCAGTTGCATGTCATATGCTTAAAATCACCTTTTTTAAACTGCAATGCATAGAAACTTGTGCAGATGATTTGTTTTCGTAGCACACGTGAATGTGTAGCAGCAATAGAGACGACAGTCTAAAATCTCTACAAGTTGACAAATTTCTACCAATAAATCGTTTCTACCTGCCCACCCCCAGTTAAAATGTTTCTGTATAGTATGAAAGTAATCGGAATTTACTAAATTTGTCTTGTTGACTTGGAATAACATGAGGGTGAATAAATGAAGGCGAATATCTTTTTTTGAGGTAACGTTTTGTTTGAAAATAAATGTATATTGCTTGATAAACTAACACCACAGCTACATCCACATCTTCTTCTGTCTTGAGCTTGCTGACATGCTAGTGACACTGTGCGTATAGCATACACTTACACTTTTTGCAGTCATGATAGTTTGCATGCATTTAAATAATAAATTGTAAAGCCAGACTGAACAGGCATATTTTGGGTATTTATAATGCATGTGTCTATATGAACATATTGCATTTACTCTAATTAAAATGGTAATACAATAACATGAATTAATAAAAGTAAGTGCTGCTCCAGAATATAATTATGCATATAATGATCACCACTGCTCATAACTTTTCAGTAATTACACTCTAATATTAACACTGTAATGTGACTTCTAATTACTTACATTTATATTTTAAAAAGCTTAAAGAAAAAAACGTTTGACAGATAATATAGATGGATAGCATATAACCACATTGTTTTAATCAAACTTGTTTGAGTACATAATTACAAATTATCCAGCTTGTTTTATTTGTATATGAAATATGTTTTATGAAAACGTCACACTATGATTATTTTATCTTCAAATATTGAATATTGTTTGTGCTAAATAAGGCAAAGTATAGTGTAGATAGGCTATCATTGTGTTATCCTGCCTGCAGTAAGACCACATGAGCCCAGTGTGATATTTAATAAGGCTGTTTTTCAACACACTGGTCATTTTTCAGGGCATGAACACCGTAAGCTGGCAACAGTTTGTGATTAGTTTTGCCTTACACTGAATCAATCTTACACCCACAGTCCATACTGGAGTCCAAAGAGAGCTTCTCAATCTAATTTAGTGCCATTTGGATCTCTGGTTTCAGGCTTTGTTTACACTGACAACAAACTGCATCCACAAAATGACTAGAAACGGTTACTAATTTCCAACCATTATGTGTGTGGTAGTGGATTTCAGTGACTTTCCTTCTGCGTTTTCTGATGGTGTCAGATTTGGTCTTGTGGGTGATTGTCAAATGATTCCTTTGAATCAGCTGATTTGTTTAAACACACTGATTCCTTCAGGAACTTATCAGGTGGCTCTGTATTTTAATCTAAATGAGTCACTGAATTGTTAACTCGACTGATCACAGTGCCCTTGCATTTCAGATAAATTTTGTGAAATCTGCTAATATTTTCACCCTCACATGAAAGTCCCTGAAGACATATGGATTCCTATTTACATGCCTGGATATTGCTTGCGAAATTTTGCCAAGCAACAGTAAATGTGTGACCACTTCTGTTGCATTATTTTGAACTTATTTTTGAAAAATGAAGTGTGAAAATGGCAGTGTTCGTTAAAATAGAAGTTGCCTACAATGTCACATTCACAGTCGTATTTGGTCTGAAACTTGCTGCTCTCATTTATATATGTTCAGCAGGCCAACCAACAACTTGGTGCACTGTAGTGACCCAGTGACCTGAGACTTTCAGTCATAAAATCACTATCAATGTAGTGGCAGCTTTAAAATGGAAGTTTCATTACAAAATGTTGCGCCAGAGCTATTTCGCAAACATTAGTGTTAAGCACTGCAAAATACCTTCCTTCAACTCCACTGCAGTACATTTATAAAACACCCAACAACCCTGCTATCCTCTTGCTGACTATCTCAAAGCTAATTGTAGTTGAGATCTCTGTGTAGTTCTCTTTTATGTTTGATATTTTATTTCTGACTTTGATCTTTGCTCAGGAATGTAAGGTCACGTCACCCCTTGTTTACAAAGACACTTGTCAACTCGCTCCCTCTCTCTCGTCCTTTGATGAACAGCGAATGTGTTCAGAGATTATGCCTGCCTGATTTTGGCCAATTAGGAATGAGTTTGATTTATAACCCTGTCGCTACGGAAAGGTGGCAGACATTTTACACGCACCGCTGACATCGGGATAATGCGACAGTAGTCCCAATTACCCATACACACCATTTACAGACCACTACCCACGCTGATGTACTTCCGTCATCTTCTCATTTGCATAAAGTCAACGATGAATTTAATACGCACAAAAATACACTCTCATTACACTCAATCAAAGCCATAATTATGTTTTCCGCATTACCATCAGTTCCCGATGTTACTTAAAAATAACCTGACAAATTCTTCTTTGCTCTCTGAACGTCTCATTGCACCTGGACTGTCTTTCAAATGTGAGGGAGTGCGATCAAAGCCAATGAATGCTGTGAATTGATAGACGCTATTAATAGCCAGCAGAGATAATATGTCTGCCGTGGTCTGTGGTAAATGTATAAACGCTTCCATTGTTTGTGTTGCTGTGCTCAGAGGAGTGAAAGAAACAGGAGGATGCTCCACTGCTCCGCCACAACAACTGCATATTCCTGCAAACACACTAGCCTGAGGGTGATGTCATTGCATTCATTGCGTCCCCTGTCCCCCATCCACTGCTTTGCCATGTACTCAAATAGAGCCACTTAATACCAGGTGTGTGTGTGTGTGTGTGTGTGTGTGTGTGTGTATCTGGACAGTGAATGCAGAGACAATGCTGACGGACAGATCCATCTCTGGTTGAGGTGCTGAGAAAAACAGCACTGTGAAATTACACTGTTTACTGTGGCAGAAAAAAAAAAAGGATTTCTTCCTCCTAACCACACAGAATACAATTTAGTAACTGTCACCACACTCCATCACTCAGCCAAATGTGTGACAGGGCACACATACACACACAATTGCTGACAGAAACAATGTTTATAGCAGCTTTGTTCATGTCAAAAAAAAAGGGGGATGGGGGTTATGCAATACTTCTCTGAGGATTTAACAGCTATTGTCATTTGTCACAAGGAATTCTCGTGTATTAAAGGTTAATGTTCAATTTATATCTTTTCTATATTAGTTTATTGTATACCTTACCAGATTGTGAGATTTGTCAACCTGAATTGCTGTTGGCAACCTTTTTTATGAACAGTAGTGGTTGGAGTTGGCACTATATTAAAAAAATGTTAAATTAACAAAATTTCATATGCATTTATCTGAAGAAACAGCTAATTGTGTAAGCCTTTCCATTGTTACATGGAAATTTGATGTATTTCAAAGTGAACCAAAATATTCAAAGGGTGACAAAAACTAGTCCAATCCTGAGATTTGGAAATTGATTGGATTGTGGAAAATATGACAAACCAAAATGAAGCCAGGTTGTTGGAGGGAACAGATTGAAAAGTAAGGTCAGTTGTATTTGTAAAGTGCTTTTCAGAACAGTTTTACTGAAAATAGTGCCTTACTGTGTGAGCATATAAACAGCTGTTTTCTGTCTTAATAAATTTTAAGGTATACTTTATTCCTGTGATGGCAAAAGCAAAATTTCATTCATTCCAATATACCGATCTTGTGCTCTAGAAACATGGTTAATATCAATGCGGAAGACAGTTGTGCTGCTTAGGATTAAAATAAAGTTAAAAAGAGCAGCTTTTGTGCATTGTTTATAACGCTTGATATTGATCTTCATTCAATATAAATCCATTTATCAATGACATTGTTTTTCTTCTCATCGATGTTGAGTTACTTATTCATCTTGTTTGCATTCTTATTGGTCATTGATTTCTCTTTCATGTTGTCTTACTGGTGATTAAATAGACCTGAATGCTACTCTACGGTTTTATAGATTTTTACAGAATAACCCTTTTTAGTGCACGTCTACAGCATTTAAAGACACTAGTATTTTCATAGTATGTGACTTTGTTAGAACATTTTGTTAATATAAAGATGTTAGGAAGGTTGTTTGTAGCAAAGAGCATGGAAATAGTGTTCGGAAAGCAAGCACACTTTAACATAAAACAGACAAAATGAGTATGTGTGGGTGGCCTTTTGTTTTGTTTCACAAAAGTACAGCTTTATAAACATGATATGAAGTGGGGACACATGCCCGCTGCATGCTTTGCACATGAAACAGAACAGCAGACGCACAGAGCGGATCAAAGGGAGCTTTTGGTCCAGCAGGCTTTGTGTTGTCCCATGTTTCCCCCTGAACTGAATGTGACACACAGCTCCAGTCGGCTATTCTTTCAGATGTTACACACCACAGTGGAAGCTTACCACTAGCATCGCCTCTGATCTGCCTTATAACCAATTAATGACTGCAGAATTATTATGCTATTTAGTGTTGTTCATTTTTCCTGTTCCGCAGTTTTGAAAAGTTTTGGAAATGAGGTCAGCTGTCGTAATCACTGCAGGTGTTTCTCAGGTACATCAGGAGCTCGGGATGTTATATCACTGCAGATGGGTTTCAAGGAGAAGAAAAGCCAGCAGTTATAGAAGCCAAGAAAAGAAACACTCTTTTATCTTTCTGTAAAACACATCTCATTCACGTTTTCTTTCCAAGGTCCTATATATTGTGTTCAATTGTGTTGCTTTAGTACTTCATCTTGTGTGTAGACATCTAAAATGTTTAAATGTTAAGAAATTGATCATTTCAATTCTGGGAATGCAGTGCAAAGTGCAGACAGTGCAAAAATCTGTACTGCATTCGATTAAGTACTTTTCTACAATTAAAATGTAAAAACATGCAATTCAGTCACACATCTTTCATACCACGGACTGTGATGACAACTGTCATGTAACAACTGTCCCATGGTTTAAAGTAAAGTTGTATATACTATCATGAGCCCATTTCAGAATCTCAGTAGATGTAGTTGGTCATCCAGGTGAATGTCACATACATTCTAACTCATTTGATGTCATTTTTGTATGCTATGTAGCTAGGCATATTGAGGATGTGGGGTAACTAAAACTTTATGTGGAAGCCTGAGACCTTTATGCCTTTTAAACAGCGTGTGTTTTAAAAAGAAACACTTTACTGTTCAAAATCCTGGCGCTCAAGAGTTTATTAAGGTTTTTAAAAGTAGTTTCTTATACTTGTTATTTGCAAAAGAAAGAAAAACATGGAAAACACTTATATTGTGAAATATTTATATATTTTTCTATTTTAATATATTTTATAATGTAATGTGCTATGGTGACAAAGCTCAATTGTCAGCATTTCAAATGTATTTACTGCATGTTTGTGTGTGTATGTGTGTGTGTGTATTTATATATATTGCAGGATAGTTATTTAAGTTCTGTGTGTCCTTGCCTGTGGCTTGTCCTGCCTGAAGTTACAGTCATCCATCCCTTTTTCCTTTCATTTGTGTTCCCCCCATGAATCATTTCATATAAAGCCAACAACATCAAAAATGGTGAATTCAGTTTGTACAGAACCCAAGAAACACACACCCACCTTTGTCCTTGAGCTCCTCCTGCACAAACAATGAATTCCACCTGGCTTTTTCATCAACGCAGAGTCGAATCCTTCCTGGCCACTGTGACAAATGAGAATTGTAATGAAAATAAATAACGGCATGGTACGATGGCCTTGAAATAGCAAAGTTCTAACTGAACGTTCTCATGAATACTCATGATTGTATTCTTCTTTATCTTTGTGAGTAGCAGATTTGCTTTATTAGTTCTACCATGTCAAAACAGTATGAAACAATCATAACCTTTGACTTTTGCTTGTATAAGACTACACTGAATGACTCAAAAAAGACAGTGATGTTCTCTCTAATCATATTAATTAAATACAGCGATCAAATCATGGCCTCCAGTTAAAGATGGACAGTGTTAAATGCTTTCTTTTAGACTTGAAGGGTGGAGATACAAGAGGAACGATGAAGGCTGGAGACACTGATGGAGTTGGTGAAGCCCACAGTAACATCTGTTGCCCCCTTTTCTCTCTTTGTCTTCTCTGATTTTTCCCTCTCTCCTTCCTTCCACTTGATTTCTCATCCATAGCCTCAACTGAGCTGTGACAAAACTCTAATTTAACTCATTTCCTGTTTGTCTTACAATGCAAATGAATGCGGATGCTCTGACTGCAGTCTCCCAATCATTCTGCCTCATAGGAGGAGATGCTGGCAGAAATTGAAATCTTACTCAAACATTTGTCTTCCACCCGGCAGAACCCCTGAATGGCTGTCAGATAGGCTTTCTGATTCTTGACGACTCAATAGTGGAGACTTTAAGATTAATTCCTTCTCAATCGTGAATGGATTGGAATAAGATTTTATATTATCTTTGACTAGTATGTTTTTCAAATATCTGGTTTTAATTAGCCTGATATCTTAATCTAATCAGTGCTGTCAGAGGGAATCACATCAAATATATATCTGCTTATGTGATAAGAGGAAAAGTATTTGGAAGAGTAGACAGTATAATTTCTCATTGACTTCATTTATTTATCAATTATATAGGTAGATTTAACAAAAGCAGTAGTTTATTTTTAACTAATATTTCAAGTTATATTTAATATGTCTTAAAATATACATTCGCTGACCACTTTATTAGGTACACCTTACACGTACCGAGTTTGATTCCCTTTTGCTTTCAGAACTGCCTTAATATATAGATTAAACAAGGTGCTGGAAACATTCCTTAGAGATTTTGGTCCATAATGACATGATATAATCACACTGTTGCTGCAGATTTGTAGAGTAGGTTTCACATCCGTGATGCATTTCTCCCGTACCACCACATCCCACAGATACTCTATTGGAACTCACTGTCAAATGAAGGCCCACCTTCTGAAATATGAAATGTGCTGTGATTGGTTAGCTGGGCCAGTGTGGCACCACTAGGGGCGTGGTCGGGAAATGTCTTGCCCCTTACCATAGCTGCCTGCGAGCCTCAGTGTAAATACTGCTTCAAAATCAAATCATTTTGAGCGTGATTTAAAAACCGGATGATTGTAACCACTCTAAGTTCATCTGCCTTGGTAAAGCTAGCATATCTCCGACATAGTAATAACACTCATTGCTTTCTCTTGTGCAGCTCAACCAGGTCTCGTCCCATTCGTGTCCCGGAAAATATGCATTGTAGTCCAAACAAAATTCGTTGTAGTTTTTGAAAAGTGAAGTGGACTTTGAGGTGTGTAACTTTGCAGATCTTTTGTTTGCTCAAACAGCAACATTACAGACTAACTAAAGTTGAAAAAGTGAAAAAGCATAATAGGACCCCTTTAAAATATTTGTCTCATAAGCTGAATAGGTTCATGCAGCTATTTATAAGAAGGACAAAATCAGAATGATACAATACTTTATATGTGTACTTGATTTATTTATAGGACTGGCTGATTTGACAGTTTTCCTTGCTAATTTATGTATTTCTGCAATACTTCACATTGTAGTGTGAATGTTCCATATTACATGTATAGTGTGACCACTGTTTTAAATTTTAATATCTGAAGTAATTTGATCAGATCACCCTGAACAAGTTGGATCACAAAGCAAGAAGCTCATGAAACTTGAGTTTAAGATAGCAAGCCCTTAAGGACTGTGGGAAATTGAATGATCCAATGACTTCACTTGAGTTTGCTGTAAAGTGAGAATGCTTTTTTTTTTTTATATGCCAGCTGCAAGGCTATTGATATCTCCAAATTTCCCTCTGAACTTGAGTTGGGGTTGGGGACATGCTTTTAAATATTTAAAGCATGTTAAATAGGCATCACATTAATCATGTACCAGCACTCCTGACAAGGGATTTAAAGTGGAGAGGCACAAAGATGTAAAAATTCAGAAGAGGAAGATACTGTGCTATTATCTATACTACTGTAGCTACTGTAGCTATTATCTCTGTACGACCTCTTTAAAAAAGGGGGGGGGGGCACTTATTTTCATTACAAGTGCATAAACAGTGGTACAAACGTAACGTTATGAAGTGACGAGAATACTTTTTGTACTTGAAGACGACAAAATTAATGACTATAACAATTTGTCTCCTCTGTGTCTCTCCGCAATATCAGCTATTCTCCAAAATGGCACTACGGTATTGCGGAGAGACACAGAGGAGACAAATTATTGAATAAAGTCATTATTTGTATTGTCTGCGCATTCAAAAAGTATCCTCATCACTTCATAAGGTTACAGTTGAACCACTGATGGCAGATGGACTATTCTGAGGATTCATATTTTTTGTCTTGTCCTCATTATCATTGAGAAGACCTAATTTTAAGATAAAAACATATCTTATGATTATCATTGAATAAGATGTGCCAAACAATAACTAAGCAAAGAAGAATTACATATCTAACCTAGCAACATTGACAAAAAATTACTATATATATTATTTCTAACAATAATTTGCTGAGTGTGTTGCTCTGCAAAACTGCCGTAGACAACTGACTCCAAAAGTTTTTGATATTCTTCATATATCAGTGAAGTTTAGGTGGACATGGGGTGCTTTGACCTGCAGTACCAAATACATGAATAATGTTTTAATATTTTAATACTAAAATGTTGAATACTGATATTTGTCAAAAATTTGTCCAAAAAAAAAGAAAAAAGAAAGGAAAATATACTTTAAATGTGAAATTAAAACCACCTGTAAATGGCAGCAAGTCACTATTAATAAGTGAGTAGTTGCTCATTTAAATGGTTGATTCATTCAGGAACGAAACAATATCATGTTGCTCAGAGACACAAAACAGTGCTCTGGCTGTGTTTGGAACCATTTTGTTGGGAAAATATAAAAAAAATAGGCAACATGCTGTCTAAAACATAAATCTCTTAGTATTGATTTCTTGTTTATTGAATTTTTCTATAAAATCAATATCAAATCTGTGATTTTTGCAACAACAACAAAAAAAACGCTACTCTTCATGTGATATTAACTATTTTAAATTATATAAATATACACATTTTCTGCCCCCATATCTTGAATTTTGGGAGCATTCTATATGCATATTTAGACTAAATCATGCAGTTAAAGAACACACTCTTAAATGAGCAGTCAGTCTAGCAGCTGTATCATAACTCCTTTAATCAATTAAGCTGTCAATACACGGTATGATAAATGAATTCTGACATATGTACATCTGCACTTTGCTTATGATGATGGAATTTGTGGGTTTCAGTCTGAATCAATCTAAACGCCTCTTATTGGCCACTGCATTCTTAAGCTCAGCAGAATCTTGTGTGATTGGTTATAATGAGCAACGTGGTAAAAGCGTATAAAAATAAAAAACGTAACATGAGCAGACTAAATTTAATGCAGCAATCGAAACTATTCATTTAATTTTCATTCTAGTAGTACCATAGTTTTATTGAACACCCCACCCCCGCCCCAGTTCATACACTGCCTGTGAGAAAAAGCTGAACTGACAGCAGCACGTGATCCTTCAGAAATCATTCTAATATGCTGATTTGGTGCTCAAGAAATTATTCATATTAAGATGTGGTTCTATAGCACAGCAGGTTATCTATATGCAATACAGTATTTTAAGATTTTTCATGCTGTGTTTAATTTAATATAAGTGTGTGTGCTGTTAATGTGTTTTGTTCCTTTCCCTCTCTGTGTGAGCAGTACAAGTCCATGGGGAGAATGAGGAATTAGTCTTATTTTCTGCCTGGCACCATGGGAGTACAACCGTCCATCAAAAGCACATATTCTCCATGCTATTCTCTGTCCAATTCATCTCCAGTGTCTCTCAGCTGCGCTGCGGACCCTCTGTCCCTCATTGCAATTCATTCCTTTTTTCTCTCTCTCTGTCTGGCATGGTATGTCTTTCTGTGTGGGAGACAAACGAGATTTGCAGTGTAGGGTGGTGGCAGCACTTACACTGAGGGAGGAGGAAGCAGTACACCCATGGCCTTGCTCCTCTTCAGCAGGCTCAAATCTATCTACTCGATGTCATCACATTAGGCTGAATGTATTCTGGGAATTCTAGCTTAATGTGGAAAGATATGTATGGCACAAATCACAAATGATGCCATAGGATTTGTGATGACAACGAAAGTAACTTTACTAAACCACGGCCATTTGTGTGTGTGTGTGTGTGTGTGTGTGTGTGGGCATGTTTTTGTGACATATCAGGACACAACTCTGTATAATGACATGTGTATGACACAGGCATTACAAGGAGAGGGTGACATAACCCATGTCCCCATTTTTCGAAACGCTTATATATCATACAGAATGAGTTTTTTTTTTTTGAGAAAGTAAAAATGCACAAAGTTTCCTGTGAGGGTTAGGGTTGGTGAAGGGCCATAGAATGTACAGTTTCTACATTATAAAAACCATTACGCCTGGGATGGGATGTCCCCACTTTTCACAAAAACAAACATGTGTGTGTGTGTGTGTTTTCATTGTTGTTCAGAGATGTCTGAATTGAGTACACATGAGTTCAGCACAGAATATGAGTCTCAGGTGTCATGGGGAGAGATGTAAGACAGTAGCAGTGAGCTTCTAATGCGTGCCGTCCAGCTGCAGAGTTTATGGGCCAACAGATGGTGAAAGGGGACGGATTATCCTTGCTAGGCCATAATAAGGAGGTCCTTTTCTGTAATGGAAAAGCTTGGATGTGTATCTAAAAAATCACATCCAGTGGGCAACTGCTATTACACAAATAGAGATAATAGTAATAGATAATAGATAAAGCTATATTTCATATATACTGTATGTGTGAATCTCACATACAAAATAAATAAATGTCCACACGTAATGTTTAACCCCAACATCAAGAGTCAAAACTAAGAAATGACATTCAAAATTCAGAATATTAAGGATATTTTAAATATAACATTAAAATTGCCACTAATAGCCTCGTGATAACAGTGCAAATGCACTCCCAGCAACCTGAGTTTAACTCCCGTCTAATGGTCCTTTGCTGATCCTGCTCCCCTCTTTCTCCACCCAGTGCTTTCCTGTATACTCTACACTGTCCTGTCTAAATAAAGGCATAAAAAAGCCCATAAATTTTATGTATTGCATGATGTGTCGATTAATTAATCTAACTAATTGCAGATTTGGCTGTGAAAATACCCCCAAAATATTATTTTAATGCTATTTTTGTGTTAAATGAGAAAGTATTTTATTTGATTCAACATAAAATGTATTACACATAAATGTTAAGGATACAACAGTCCAACATAAAGTATGAAACATAAAAGAAGAAAATTTGAGAAACATGTCAGTTTTTTTGTTCATGCAGTGGAAGTCATTGGTAACCCAAACAGCTTTGTTATCAACAGTCTTCAAAATATCTTCTTTTATGTTCCACAAAAGAAAGTAAGTCATTGGAACATTAAGACAGTTTGTCGTTCATTCGTTTGTTCATTCATCCAAAGGTTACACTAGAGTTAAATTTTAAAAAGCAAACCTAAGATATCTGGATCATTATACAGTATATTAAAAATTAAATTATGCACTATATACATGGTCATCAAGGCTATTTTTAAACCAAAAACTTTTTTGGTATTATTTTTTTTAATTATCATTTTAAATAACTTTATTCTGGTGTATTTTATTAGTATATTCTTTTTTTTATTCTATTTTTATATATTCTATTTTTTGATTTAATATTTTTTAAGTCATTCTAGTTTCAGCAGCCATTACTCCAGTTTTCAGTGACATATTATCCTTCAGAAATCATTTTAATATGCTGAATTGGTGCTCAAGAGTCATTGCTTACTACTTAAAAACAGTGGTGCTGATTAATATTTTTGTGGAAACTGATAATTTTTTTCAGAATTCAGGTTTTTACTTTAAACTGATTTTTCTAACATTGTAAGTATTTTTACTCTGAATTGTTTTAAATTTAATGCATCCTTTCTGAATAAAATGTATTATTTAAAAAAAAAAAAAAATTAAACAAAATACTGACCCCAAGGGTGTCTTTATTTCTGGAATTGTGGGGAGTAGTTTGGGAATAGTTTGTTTAATATTTATTTGTTTGGTTTGGTTAATTAATTTGTTTGCATGCTTTTGATTTTGGGGTGAAATATGACCAAAACATTTTCACAACATGCTTTTTGAGATCTTATACTCTTACACCCTCCATCTACCTTTGAACTCCTGTTCCCAATCCATCCCTCACCGTGACTCTCCCTTTTCACCCTGACTTTTATTTCAGGGTGACAGTAATAATTTCCTCAGTACTTACAGGCTGGCTCAGCTCTCCACATGACTTTGGCAACCATCTTAGCTCACTGCAGTGACGCAAACGTTCACCTTCCCAAGCCAAGTAGAACACTAGTTCTGACTCTGAGGTCCAATCAAAAGTGCAGAGTGTCTGTGCAGGAGATGATGTCATAAAATTATTGACAGCAGAGATGAATGAGTTCCGTTGACTCCCCACTGGCTTTCAGCATCTATGTGTTCTGTTGGCCTAGAGCCCAGTTCTGTCCTCAGCCTCTCACTGGCCCAGCTGGGTGCCCTGTTCTGCGGTCACAGGATTGGAGACACAAGGCCGCAGGTGCTCCAGGCTTCATCAGTGCCATTCCAGTGGGCCTTCCAAATATAGTGCGAGCGTTCATGCCCACACACACACACACACACACACACACACACACACACACACTCCCCTGTGGTGTAGCCTTATTCAGAATGTGCTCAGCTGTTTGCGTAGTTCACGTGACTAGCTTCTGTGGTTCACTGCTTGTGTGGAAGTGAATCATATCGTTTAGATTTCAATTTAAGCCCCTCTAAAGTGCTTTGTTAAATAGGATCTGTGGTCATTATTTAGGGTTCAGGGATACGATTGTGTCCAGTCACTGTGCTGTGATCCTTTCATAATGTGCTAAAAGAGGTTTGATTGTTTTCTCGTGTTCTGTCAGCTTTTTAATCCTAAACCCTCACAGTCCTTCAAGGTACAGGGTTTTCTCATCTCTAATCTGCTGCCAGGAAATATGAAGATGTTCGCTTGACCATCTATATTCTGTGGAGGGCTGCGATGAGAGTCGTAACATCTCTCAGTTCTGTTATTATCATTCCTGGGTAATTACAGAGACTTGTGCTTGCTGATTGCTTCTGTCAAGCAGTTAATCTGAAAATGAGGAGGTAATGAGAGTATGGGCTAATATGCCGCATATCTCTGTCTGTTTGTCCAGAGGGAGATACAAAAAATAGAAGACAAATTATAGTTTAGATACAGATAGCATAAAACATTAGGATAGCGGAATGAAAAGAGAGATTCATGAACAAATAAATACAGAGAATAAGGATTCTTGAAGTCTCATTGCACCTTTTGCTGGTTAAATAAAATAGACAAGCCTGCCCGTTTCATATTGGCTGAGCTGAAGTTTTTATGTCAGACTGGTATTTGTGGTGCAAGAGGGGTCCCTGATATATACATATGTAATTATTATTTTTTTAATTTCATGAATTCTTTGAAATCTGCAGCATCATTAAATAACAGCCAAAACAACTTTATTTTGCCTCATTCTGCAAGGCAGGGCTCACTTCAAGCCATAAGTATAATGCAAGCACAGAATTGCTGCATTTCTCCAGCTCAGCATTCCATAACTATTTATTTGTCTTTGAACAGCGCTGCATTTTTAAGTCTTCATTTCTCATCAGCTAATTCTAGGTCTGAGGGGGCCATGGCCACATCCACTATGAAACATTATTGTATTGATTAGTATAAATATGAAGATGCAGTTTTTCATAAAAGTGTGTGAGAGAGAGAGAGAGAGAGAGAGAGAGAGAGAGAGAGAGAGAGAGAGAGAGAGAGAGTGAGGCAGAAGAGTATTTATAGGGCCTCTGGTTCCTCTTAGTCTGATGTTTGTGTTGATGGATTGGGTGTTTGCTGGTCAGGTAGGCATTTGGGCCGCTCTCAGCAGGATCCCAATGTGTGCTGCATTGCAGTGAAAGGCAAAGAGCAGACATTAGGACTCTGTGTTTGTCTGTGAGAGAGTGTCGTGCTCCCTTGACAATAATAAATCTTAATCAGGGCACTCAGTGCTGCTCTTTGCCCCTTACCTTCTGGCTGATATACTTCCCTACTTATCATAGCAGAGTAGGGCACACATATTTCTATTTATAGTGTTTACTGTACTTAAACATGCACAGTGAGTTAAAGACAAAAGCCAAACAAAATAGTGATGATAATACACTAAAGGTTACCTGATTCTTGATGTTAAATTGACTATTAATTTATTATTTGCTCATTCTCATGATATTCTAAACCTGTATGACTGCCTTTCATCTGTGGAACACAAAAGAAGATATTCTGAAAAACAGCAGGTTTTGTCCATACAATGAAAGTCACTGAGGACAAATGTGGTCAGTAAGATTTTTTACAAATGTATACTTTTATTCGGCAAGAATGCATTAAATCATGTAAAGACTAAAACAACGCATGAAATGTATTACGATTTCCACAAAAATATTAAGCAGTACAACTGGTTTTAACATTGATAAGACATTTTTCTTGAGCACCAAATCAGCATATTAAAATGAGTTCCGAAGGAACACGTGACACTGAAAACTGAAGAACAGAAGCAAGTCATACAGCTTTAGAAACGGCTGAACTATTTACGTTACATTTAAGAATATGATTTCTGGTTCCCTTACATGTAAAATGAACAAATCAGTCAAAAATAAGAATCAAATTAAAAATGCTTTACATAAAGAAGACTTTATTGTTTTTACATACATCTCTTAGTATAATATTTATAGATTCAATAATACCAGTACGTCAAAAATAATAATTATAGTTATCATATATAAAAACTAAGCCTTAAACTACTCTTTACTTTTTAAAAACATAAAGGTTTTATATATTAATATTTGTTCTGTTTCGTAATCTGTCAACAAAAATAAAAAATCACAGGTTAATGAGCTTATCAAGTAACTTTTGCTGTTTTTAATACTGATGGTATACAGGAGGATTGATGGTTTGCGAGATGCATGTTACGTTCAGTGAGGGAACAAATATAAAGTATGAAGTCCTCTCAAATGAAACGCAACAGTACCTGGTTTGATGGTCTATGTAGTCCAGTGGGATGACAAGTCTCTGAGTTTACGGTCCAAAAACAGAGAATGTGAGGGCAAGCAAGTCTGGACTAACAGAGCCACAGGGCCGCCTCTTCCTTTTGAATCCACAGACAGAAGGGGATTTTTTTTTATTTTTTTTTATTGATGAACCATAAAATGGTTTTGGCAATTTCACAAAGCATTGAAATGGTCAAGATATGTGAGCTTTGTGATTGGGCCGCTTGATTTCAGCAGCAGTGAGGGCAGAAACACCAGACGCAAGAAGACTCAACACAAAGGAAGCCTAAAGCGTCTGGCTACACAATTCTCAGGTGCAGCAGCAGCAGCTTTCTATGTGCTTCTTTTACATCACACAATACTGCATCAACATACAGATCAGTTATGGGATATTAAGAGACAGGAGAGGTGTTTTAGCACACCTTCGACTTTAACTTTCGACTTTCGATTACAGATAGTTAAGTGTTTAACTACCGTTCTTTACACATGGCCATAGTCAATGTAGTAAATGAACCGTTCTCACACAGGTCCTTATGAAAGCCAGGCAGTGATTGATATGACATAATGTCATAATCATTCAGATTTCAGCTAAAATGTGATACTTGTGAGCCACTGACATTCAGTATTGCTCTTTTCTTTAAAACGGCTTAAGAAATGCCCTTGTTTTAGAGACAAAAGACTGGTTTGGTAATAGGTAACTGCCTTTGTGTGCAAAATGCTGGCACACCCCTTACGAAAATTAACCATGGTTTTACTACAAATAAAACCAAAAAAACCATGGATACTGTAGTTAAACCATGGTAACCACAAATTAACCATGGTTTTGCTATATTAACCATAGTTTAACCATGGTATTTGTAGTAAATCTGTGGTTTTACAAATGGCAGTCAATAGGCCAAAAACCATGGGTTACTACAGTTTTACTAAAATAAAACCATGGTTCTTTTTCGTAAGGGACTGACCCCCCCTGTTTACAGTGTGGATTGATTGTGTTTTGGGGCGACTATAAACAAAATGGGTAAAAGAAAAAAAATTAATAAATAAACAAAACAAAAAAATTCCAGTCCCACTTTTTTGTTTTGTCTGCTTCCGTTCAAAGGAGGTAGCTCAATTTGTTGGCAAAAGAGAAATGATTAAATCTCCCATTTGAGAAATCCTTTTGGCAATCATGTTATTTCCAGCTGTTTAAACCCTAAAGAATCCCTCCTCCAGGCCTTGGATTTGCAGGGCTGTAAGTTGTATTGGGAGACCAGCAGGAAACAGTGTGGTGAGGGAAGGGAACAAGAGACACTGGCTGCGCAAACATTTTTGTCCTTCACTCTGGCTTTTTCATCCTTGTCGTCCATTTCTGTCAGTGCAAGTTAAATGAAAGCAACAGGCATCCTCTATCAAAGCCCACTGAATCCAGTCAAGGCCATGGTCAGGAGGCATCAAAACTGGGGGAAAATAAGCATTTGATTAGGATTGAATATGAAAAACATTATGTAAAAATTTGAACTGAACATGTAGATTTCAGTCTTCAAAACTCAGTAGCATGTAATGTTTTATGTATGTATCTTTGTTTATTTGTTTGTGTGTGTGTGTGTGTGTGTGAGTGTGTGTGTGTGTGTGTGTGTGAGTGTAAAAACTGATCTGTTCTAATGCTGTCTTGAAGGGTGAAATATTCTGCAATTAAAACATTAACAAAAGAACAGCATTTATTTGAAATATACATCTTATGTAACTCAATAATGTTAACTGTTAAATTTGATTATTTTAATTCATCATTGCTGAAATATTATGTTATTATTATTATAATTATTATTATTATATAATTATAGAAGTATTAATTTGTTTTTGTTTTTAAAAAGTGTACTGACCCCAACCTTTTCAATGTTGGTGTCCTACAATATTCTAACACATACAAACACAAATTTAACCATATGAAATATCATCAAACCAATCCTCTTTTGAGCTGTTTTATGCATAAATAACATACATGTGCACTGTACAGTACAGATGTGTGCCGTACCTGTCCCAAAGCTTGACACTTCTACAGTTGCTGGTGCAACACCCAGCCGATATCAGAGCTGCAGAAAAAAAGAATATATTGAGCATACATTTTAGATGGTTAATTCAATATTGATGGTACTATTAGTGAAATAACAGCTCCTCTAATAACTATATCTGAACATAGTGATTACACTACCAGGCTACACTGAGCTCCTCAGAAAAATAGTGGGCTGACTCACTGACTGATAATGGTCATTATTCACTTGTTTATAGAGCAGCTAATTAACCCAAAGAACTGTTTTACATTGCCTTTTTTGTGTAAAAGGCATGAGACAACCTATAATTTATAGTTATAACTTGTTCTTTCATTTGTTCTGTTTGTTAAATGAGCAGCACCAAGACATTTATTGTAAAAGGGAAAATACAGTGAGGAAAACATTTATTTGATCTCCTCCTGATTTTGTAAGTTTGCCCACCTGCAAAGAAATTAAGGGTCAGTAATTTTTATGGTAAGTTTATTTCAACAGATATAGACAAAAAAAACATTATATAAAGGTTAAAGATTGATTTGCATTTCAGTGAGTGAAATAAGTATTTGATCCCCTACCAACCAGCAAGAATTCTGGCTCCCACGGATTGGTTATGTGCCGATGTGGAACACAGATTAGTCCTGCCACTTTAAGAAGTTACTCCTAATGTCAGCTCTTAGGTGTATTAGACACCCGACCAGTGTCTTCCTTTCCAACCTCTCCCATCACCATGGGAAAGACCAAAGAGCTTTCAGAGACAAGATTGTAGATCTGCACAAGGCTTGAATGGGCTGAAAGACCGTCAGCAGGAAGCTTGGTGAGAAGGAGACAACTGCCAGCCTCGGTCTGGACCTCTGTGCAAGATCTTGCCTCATGGGGTAAGGATGATCATTAGAAAAGTGAGGGGTCAGCCCCGAACTACACAGGAGGAGCTTGTTAATGATCTTAAGGCATTTGGGACCACAGTAATCAAGCAAACGATTGGTAACACACTACGCCACAATGGACTGAAATCCTGCGGATCCCGCAAGGTCCCATTGCTCAAGAAGGCACATGTACAGACCCATTTAAAATTTGCCAAAGAACATCTAAATGATACAGAGAAGGCTTGGGTGAAAGTGCTGTGGTCAGATTAGACCAAAATTTAGCTCTCTGGCATAAAATCGACTTGTTTGGAGGGAGAGAAATGCTTACAATTACCACAAGAACACCATCCCTACAGTCAAGCACAGAGGTGGAAATATTCTGTTTTGTGGCTGTTTTTCTACTAAGGGTACATGATGACTTCATCACACTGAGGGGCAAATGGTGGGCCCATGTAATATACAATCTTGGACGAGAACCTCCTTGCCTCAGCCAGAACACTGTAGATGGGTAATGGATGGGTCTTCCAGCATGACATTGACCCAAAACATACCACCAAGGCAACAAATGAGTGGCTGAAGAAGAAACACATAAAGGTCATGGAGGGGGCTAGCCAGTCTCCAGACCTCAATCCTATAGAAAATCTGTGGAGGGAGCTGAAACTTAGAGCTGCCAAATGACAGCCAAGTAACCCTGAGAGACAGAGGAGACTGTTGACAAAGGAATTGTTGAATAAAGTTGTTATTTTTGTTTTACTCACATACAAAAATATGCTTGATGCTTCATAACGTTATGGTTGAAACACTGTCGGCAGATGGACTATTCTGAAGATGTGTGCAGACCTGGTGACCAACTACAAGAAAAGTCTTTCCTCTGTGCTTGCCAACAAGGGTTTCTGCACCAAGTACTAAGTCATGTTTTACTTGTGGACCGATACTTATTTCACTCGTTTAAATATGAATCAATTTCTAACCTTTATATAATTAAAGCAGCACTGTCACAGCTCTCCACAATAAACCTGGCTGAATAATATGACCATTATTTTTGAATTACACAAACGTGCTACAACAATGAAGTTAATCATGAAATAATATTGTTATTGCCATTTAATTATTGAATTCTTTGACATCCCTAGGTTCCTTTGATCAGTTGACCAAGTCTGTTTATATGTTGCCTAGGATATTGATTTAATATTGATGCTAAGGTTTCCGAGGCTGGTATCTTACCAAAGCCAAGGGTTGATATTGATCCACTCGTACATTCAAGTCACTCTGAATAACAGCATTAGCTAAATGCATAGATGTACACATATGGCCACATTAATTGTGGATTGGTGTGTTTAGCTATATTTTTTAAGAATAAATAAGGATTTAAAATGGTAGGATTAACAAATAACATTCATCTTTTTGTCTTGTTAGCTGCTGTTTACAAGCATACATGCACACACCAAGAGAGAGAATTAAAATAAAGGGGGAGAGAAAGAGAGAGCGTGAGAGAGAGAAAAGCCTGCTCTAATCTGTGTTAGGTACAGTGTGATTGCACCAGCAGGCGGTGTGACCCTAAGTGTCTGCTGATGAGAAGTACCTTCTGTCTAAGTCAAGTGTCACTTCTGCAGCGACCCTGTACTGGAAGGACTCTCTCTGTCCCTCATGTGCTCATCCACACCTTCACATAAAGCTTTAAAGGGATAGTGCCCAAAAATGAAAATGTGGTCATCATTTACTCACCCTCATGTTGTTGCAATTGTTTATGAATTTCATTTGAAGAATGTGGGTAGCAACAGTTTCTGGTCCCCATTGACTTCCATACTGTGCAAGTCAATGGCTATCAGCCACTGTTTGGTTACCCACATTCTTCAAAATATCTTCTTTTGTTTTCAACAAAAAAAGAAGTTCATAGAGGTTTGGAAAAACTTAAGGGTGTGTAAATGATGACCAAACTGAACTTTTTGAGTAACTATCCCTTAAAGGTGCGATTTTACGATGCATTTTCAAGTTTTCCTTTCTCTTTCAAGTGTTACAAGCTGTTCGTGAATAGATAAGATCCCTGAAGTTGCAAATACTAAAGTCTCAAACCCAAAGAGATATTTTTTTATAAAATGTAAGACTCATCTTACAAATATGCAGAGCAGTGGGAAGCGAGGACTGGAATTGAGAACCGCTGGTGTGGAGTAGCATTTGTTGTTTGTCGTTTCTTGTTTCTCCGATCACAAATGCAGACATGGTTTTATATTTATGCTTCGCAATGCAGCGTGTAAAAACACAGTATAAGTCATTATAATCCATAGTTATGTCCCCAATTGATGCAACAAATGGCTTGTCTGGATAGCTGGCCAATCAGAGCACATCTCGCTTTTCAGACCAATGAGCTTTGTAAAATATTATGCGTTTCAGAAAGGCAGAGCATGGAGGAGCAACAGTAATGTAGCTACAGTATGTGGAAAATAATGTTTTTTTTTTTTTTTACCTTAAACCACATAAACACATTTCATTACACCAAATACACAAAATAAATATTCCCTTGTAATGACATACAATGATTAAAAGCCTTTCTAAACCTGTTGTCCAACAAAAGAGAACATTATAACATGTTTTATATCTATCTATCTATCTATTTATACATAAGGACTGCAGCTAGATTTGTAGTACTCTGTGAATTATGATGGAAAATTATAAATTATAATACTGGTCTTGTACATTTGTCCTTAAAGGGATACTCCACCCCAAAATGAAAATTTTGTCATTAATCACTTACCCCCATGTCGTTCCAAACCCATAAAAGTTCATCTTCAGAACACAAAATATATTTTGGATGAAAACCGGTAGGCTTGCTGCATATGCTCTTCTGTGTCAGCCGCGCCACAAGGATGCAGATGGACTATTCTAATGACGTCTTTCATACTTTTCTGGACATTGACAGTGTTATTTACTTGGCAGTCTAAGGGACAGTCTCAAGACTCCCGGTTTACATCAAAAATATTTTAAATTGTGTTCCGAATACGAACAAAGCTTTTATGGGTTTGGAACGACATGGGGGTAAGTAATTAATGACAACATTTTCATTTTGTTGTGGTGTATCCCTTTAAGCATTTTTGCCTTTTGAATGCTCTGACATCACATTGAACTAATGGCCAATTTAAATTGTAAGCAGTAGGTTGTAAGAGTTTTGTTTTCGTTTTAGTTGTTATTTGAAGGAAAAAGAAAAAGGAGGTATCTCCAAGCCTGTTTTGCATATCCACCTTTAAACGGTGTATATTGCTTTACTGGACAGCCACAATCAATATGAATGGAGAAGGTCTGAAATATATGAATGGGCAAGACCATGAACTGATTTAATAACAAATACTAAAACCTCATATAGCTTTCATAAAATGTTCTAGACCTTATATGAAAAATAGAGAAAAAAATAAAATAATTCTGTGAGACCCTCTTCTATAACTATATGGTTACAATATGTATTTGGGAACAAACTTGGAAAGTGAGTTACTTTACTGCAGAAAGATACTGTTATATGGCCAAATTATGCCAGAGTACTGCTAGTCAAAAACTCTCATTTGATGAAAATACCTGATCTATTTAAAGCCTTATAGTTTGCGGAGCTCCATCAGTGTAAGGTAATAACATTATAATGGTGATGAAGGAAGCAGAACAGCAGTACGGGAGATAAATGAAGGTGCTTAAACCTCTTGACCCGCTTCTGTACATGTTGCATTTGTCAGTATCTTTAATAAACACCCCTGAGTTCAAACTGTCTCTGCTCTCTGCAGCTTTAAATGACTGCAATAAACTTCCCACTCACAAACACATAAACTTACCCTGCCTTGAGAGACACACACACACTAATACTGGTAGTAAGTAGAGATGTTTTATGGTGCAAATGTTATTTGAGAATGTAAAACATTATGTCTATAATAAATGCATTGACTTGTAGCTGTTAAAGATCTCAGGAATGAAAAAAAGTCCATACAACATGTAAGTTACTTACTTCAGTTTAATGTGTATAGAGTAGGAAGAGTTTCTTTATATTGACAGAGCTGCCTTTTTTTAGCTGGTTTGTGACCTTGTTCTTCAGTTAAGGCATTAAGGTGTAAACATAAACTAAAATGTGTTTTCAGGCATGGTGCTTGCATATAAAATATAATTGCATTTCATGAAGGTTATACTAGTACTTTCAAGACATATATATATATATATATATATATATATATATATATATATATATATATATATATATATATATATATATATATATATATATATATATATATATATATATTTTTTTTTTTTTTTTTTTTTTTTTTTTCAGGTTGAATCAGAATTCGGTAAGCAAATATATACAAAGCAACAATGTCAATTCAGCAAGCAAATTACACTTAAATAATCACTTTAGATTTTGAATGCAAAACATTCTCAAGAAGAGGTTTAAAAAATTGTATTTTATATTTCCAAAAGTATAAAGTTAGAATAATCAAAACAGAAAGTCAAAAAATATGGATACAGAGAGTGAGAACCTCTTACATATTGTATTAAAACAATATTATTGCATTTTCATCTTGGCCTGGTGCTTGCATATCAAAAAAATAAACATAATAATTACTCAAGTAAACAGTTGAAGGATTAGTTCACCCACAAAATGCATTTCCTCACTTGCTCACCATTTGATCATCTGCAACAAATGAGTGCCGTCAGAATGAAAGTCAAAACAAATGCTAAAAACATCACAATAATCCACAAGTAACACAGACCACTCCAGTCCTTGATTTAACAACTTTTGAAGCAAACAACTATGTGTAAAAAAAATTTATAAAATAAAAATAAAAATCATCAAAGAATTTTGAAATGTCAAACTGCTGGTTCTGGCTAAAATAAGAGGTCTCTACCTAAAATATTGCTTATTGTAGTGAGAAAGTCATCTTGTCTGAATAAGGAGAGGAACATGCACAGATCAAGCACCGTTGCAAGCAAAAACAGTCCAGTTTTAAACCCAAATGTTGTTGAATTTTGATGCGAGAGGAAAAACAGGGGAAGTGCTTTTTTCCACATTGTTATAAATTATAAACTCATGTTTTGGCTAAAAGATACAGTTTAATGTAAAAAAAATAATAATAATTTGTTTCTTACATGCAGTTTTTCAATCTACAAGATGTTAATTGATGGACTGGATTCACGTGGATTACCTAGAATGTTATGTTTCTATCCACTGTTTAGACTTTCATTCTGATGCTGACGGCACCCATATCAAGTCATGCTAAATGTATTCAAATCTGTTCTGATGAAACTAAATCATATTCATCATGGTGGTTCCAAGGTAAGTACATTTGTAGCAATCTGTAGTTTCATTCCTTTTGGTCAAACCTAACTATTTTTGTGTAAAGTTTTTTTTTTTTTTTCTCACAAAGATTAGTTTGAAATGAAATTCTTGGTGGACCCCTTGGGTACCACAGTGGATCTACTGTACAAAACTTAGTTTGAATACAGTTAAGTGGTCTGTGCTAAATTAGTTGCAGAAAACCATAGAGAAGATAAAGTAGAAAACACAAGAATAAGAAAAATTTCAATAAAAATGGCTCCTTGTAGCAAAGTAATGAGCAGTGTGGTGTTGTTCTGGGAAAGTATTGGAAGTGTCTGAGCAGCACTGCAGTAGAATCTACATTAACATGGAAATAGCAGGTGTGCTCCAGCAAGAGATGCAGACAGGACACTGATACTCACTTTCTCAGGCTCTATGTAGCTGTTTTTGTGTATCTACTGCGTGTAAATGTATGTGAAAGTGATGAGGAGACAAGAGGCTGATTCAGTGATGTATGTAATCTTCTTCCTTTATAACCAACCTACGTCACTGACTCTGCTTCTTTCTCTATCTTCCTCTTTTTTTTTTTTTTTTTTCTTTTGCCTTCACCTCTGCTGTAATCAGTCAGTATAGGGCTTCCCTGCAGTCCTTCACAAGGTCAGCTGCTGGGCCTCTCATTAAACAGTCCCATCAGCCATCTCTCTAACTCTCTCATCATCTGTGCCAGTTCACAACGCAGTCCGGCCTTTCAGGTTTAAATGAGAACAGAATGAATATTCCTACGAGAAGCAGTGTAGCAGACACAAATCAATACCTCTCAGTCTCTTAGAAAGAAGCACGGGACATACTTGCTCCAGTTTCAGGCAGCCTGTATACATTTTCTCACATTTCCATGTTGATACTAGCATAACTTTTGTTCAGCATGCAAGAAAAACACAAACTCTAAACTATTTTTAAACATGTAATCTAATTACCACCATGTATTTTCTTTGTATGAAAATTGACACCAGTGACATAAGCAAAAGGTTACATTTGAGCTATATCAGACAATGAATGCATTTTTTTGTATTTCTTTTTTTTTATAATATTGCTGTCTCTTTGCTAATTAATATCCAATATAGTTTTAGATTTTTTTTAGTGTCATACTGGCTCATAGAAAAGCCTAAACCTTTCAGTGTTTGGAAGCGGCGTGGAGAGTGTCAGAAAGGATAAAGTAGCCTTGTGAGTCAATAAGCATACAGGAAAATATTTTTCGCATCAGCCCACTGGACCTTTGGCCTGTTTGTTAGTGGTTGAATGGAGAGATGATAAAACACAAGTGAAAAGAGAAGCGACTGTCTTTGATGTCCTATGAGCAGACACACTATTCTGTTGTTCAAAGAACTCTCTCTCTCTTTCACACACACACACACAAACACACACACATACGCGCACACACACACACATGGTAGCCACGTTTTTTGTAGAGACTATTCAGCAATTACAAGGAGCAGCTCAGACAATACGACTACATCTGAATCTATCAACACACACACTTCGTTCTCTGCATATTATGTGCAGTATCGTTATCAGAGAGACACTGTAATCCAAAAAATTGCCCAAGGTGACTTTCGGGATGCATTTATCAATACATTAAGGCCTGTCATTTGAATTCAAGAGGCCCATAGGGCCAAATTTCATGGATGAACGGCGACGAAACTTATGAAGCACTCATGATTCAGTTATTCCTAGTATATATGTTAAGTTCACATTCAGATTATTGATGCATCAATAAGTGCATCAGAAACCTTGCTGCTGTAGCTATATCAGTGTGTATTAGGGTGCTTTCACACTAGCACTTTTGGTGCGCACCCGGGGTCGATTGACGTCAGAATTTGGTTCGTTTGGATGATGTGAACGCTGTCTTCCATACTTGGATGCGCACCCACGAACCGTACCCGAGTCCGCTTAAAAGCGGTGGTCTGGGGTACACTTCATGTGAACTCTGGTACGGTTTGCTGCTCATGTGAACACAATCGTACCAAATCGAGAAGTGAACCGCTTTTAATGACAAATTATTTGATGAAAATGTGTGTTTGTGTGTGTGTTTCACTCATTTTCCTGATGAGCGTGACTGACGCGCTGCAAGCAGAGAGCTGTACATCTCATTTATGTTCGCCTTCAACATTCTTTAGAGCATTTTTAGTAAATTCGTAAGACAGACGCAAGTGCCGTTATGTACCGAAGCTTTATAAACAAAACGAACAGTTCAAAAACGTAATGCATAAAAGTGCACAGAGTAATCTTATGCATTTGCCGCCTTCTCCTGCGCTGTCGTTACCAAGCAACGGGGTAAACAGCTGCTGGCTTGATGACGCAAGTGAACCGCGGTACTGACTCAAATATTATAACATGAACACAGTCCAGCAGGGGCAGGGGGAGGGGGGAGCAACCAAATTCGGGTTCGGCCCTGGCAAGTGAACCAAGTGTGAAAGCACCCTTAAACTCCAGCAATGCTTTAAGAACTGAAATCTACATTTTAGTGATCTTATAATTACAGATTAATGTGATTTGCAAAGAATATTATTCCTTTGTACGGCTGCCAGTTAACAGATTTAAGTGTTTCAATATTTCACATTTATTTCCTAAGTATTTTCATTGTTATTTATATTTGTACAGACCATTTTTGAACATCGTTTTAAAATCGTTTGAAAAATCACAGACTATATAATACCACAGAATGTAATACTTTGTGGGTCTTTTATGTCAGCTGCAATAGAAACGGTCAGAAGTTCAGAATCAGGTTTGAGGAGCACATTAATATTAATGCTTTAAACGCACTAAAACAAAACATAATGGGAGGGAATTGACTTCAAAGTGAAAAGCTAATGAGACGAGGAGGAATAACTCATTGGCCTACTTAACAGGATGTTCTGGGAGAAAACCCGATCGCTATCTTAAACGCACTGTGCTCCCTGCTGCCCTTACGAGGAATGAATGTCAATGAGCCAAAACTTCCCACCTCTGCTGAGATCCTCCAGTCATCCTCCAGTATATTCCCCAATGGACAAGGTCAACCCTTAATGAGCTTCTTTGCAAATAAATCTGAAATTCAGACCCCCTGACATCAGCGATTTCCTACAGGCAAAAGAGGACTATTTTTATAAGCATATTTGCGTGACTGTTTTTTTTTATATCGTGATGCCCTCCACACCATGTTTGTGCTGTCATAGAGTATGAAGCATTGGGAAGCCATCAAGGAAATCAGGTCAGTTAAGAGATTAAATCACTATTTGAAAAAAAATATGTAAAAAAAATATGTGGAGCTCAAATTGTTTATGCAATGTACTTTCCCTCAGGGCAAATTATACAATAATCACTATTCAGAATGAAGACAGTCTGTCTCTGCAGAACCCAGGAACACACTATTCTAACAAACATAGGAGAGAGTCTTCCCTGAGGAGAACCTTTTCTCCGAGGTGTACAAAGCCCTTATTGCCAAGAAAATAAGACCTATAGATGGCAAATAGTTATAAATGGGGGTTTAAATTGTGGAAAGCAAGTCCTAATAAGATAACGAACATGTATTACGACATATACACACTCACACACTGGAGGGTGGAATGCTCTACTGACCCAGCTTCAAGAAGCAATTTCCCTGAAGCACCAGTGTTCATCCCAAAACACAGTAGTGCTTCAGATTTTCCATAAATACTATGTGTCTCCAATAGAGCTCAAGCGCGTACTGTACTTGTATAAAAAAAAAAGACACCTCACCGAAAACCTGGGTCTCTTTGTCATTTGAGACCATCTACACAAACAAAAGTACACAAGATGACATATTCCTCTTTACATGTTCAAGTGCTACATTTTTGCAATGTTATGGTTATTTTGGAATCAAGTAGAAGCCATTAAAAAAAAAAAAAAGCTGTTTAGGAATTTGAAAGTGTGCTTGTTAATCTTATCTTTTGAGAAAATATGGATAACAGTAAAAATAAATGTGTTGTTTACAGAAAAAAAGTTAACTTTGACCATTTTGTGAACTGCTTCAAGCAATTTACTGAAAAGTCTGACTCAAAAATTATTCTGAAGACAGTAGTACATAAATCATATGGACCACTTTTTTATATCTATGTTGTTTTAATGACTGAATGCTCCAGTCACCAGTTCAGTTTACCCTTTGCAGGGATTGTGATTGACAGGTGATCTGACCAATCATAACAACGAATCTGCAATTTTTTTTCAACAAAAGACTTTTTTTAAACCAAAAGTAACCTGTTTTGTCTTGTCTGTTGGTGTGCTGTCATTGCTATGCAATGTAAATCTCACTGTGTGAGAACGTTTGACGTGGAAGCACTACATGGCTGCACAACAGTAACTATTGGGAGTGGGTTTTTGCATTCGACAAATAAAACGACAGCAACATGGGAGTAAGTAAATAATGACAGAATTTTCAATTCTGAATTTATTAAGCACAAAATATTTTTTGCCTGTGTGTATAGATTATGGCGAGAATGAGAGAGGAAGGAAAATAACAGTTTTAACAAAGATCTAAAGGATCTAAAGGTTGTGTGATTGAGGTCGTGTGCCTCTGGATTCAGATGTACAGATGACATCATGTCCTCCTTCTGACGACTCTGTGAGTAGCTTCCATACACATCCCTGTCAGCCCTATAAATAACCACAAACAGCCTAAGTCTCTTGCCTCCGAGAAATTAGCCTTTTTCCAACTCGCATGTAACATGAGCAGGTTGTCCAAATTATTAGTATTTCTGCATACAGTAGGAAAACAAGATTTGCTGTCTGTTAAATGGTTTTTGAGGGGTTTTCTCACATTATGAGGAGTTTTAGCACTAGCCTGCTAGGCTGAAAGACCGGCTAAAACCAGTTGTACTTAAATTGTACTTTTATTGTACTTGTTTATAACTGTTGTGATAACTGTCAACAATACTGTCACAGCTCTTTTTCCTGTCCTGTCTGCCCTTATACTGAATTCATAGCACATGCTCTTCAACTGCATGAATTAATGCAGTGGCACGCATTGTATAACATTTAATATTTTAGCACAAATTAAATAACAAGCATGCAATGTCATAGTTAGCCTATGTCCTCAGTTAAGAGATGAAGTTACCAAAAAAAAAAAACTGTTAAGGCATGCTGCTTTAAACCTGTGCATGTAAGTATTTGTAATAAATGAGTCACATTTAAAAACATGTCTCTGAAATGCAGTGGTTCTCAAAACTGTCCTGGAGCAAAGCTGTCTCGCTCATCTAAATAAAACACCCAATTCAACTTGTCAGCTCATTAGGGACTTTAAGACCTGAAGCATGCCATAAAAGGTAAAGAGTTGTGAGAAAATACGATGCGTGTCAGATCCACGTTCAGCAGCGGTGGCTCTTAAAGATGCCGAAATAACCTAAATAATCCAGCTGCTGTGATGTCTGTTAATCAAACAACAAAAGAAAAAAGGAGGAAATCTATAACTTTTGTAGCTTTTTGAAAAACTCAGCATAATAATACAAAATAGTCTAAAATAATCTAAACTTAATTACACCAAACTATTTTTCTACATTTTTCAGAACTGAATGAAATATAAAGTATATAATAATATAACGTAATAAAGTATTTTTCTTTCTGTGAACTTATCACAGTGCATTCTGGGACTTCACTGATGACCCCTTATAATGCAGCATCTGTAGGCCCCTCACTAGGTTTTGAAATTGAGTCTAAATTACCCTTCAATACTTCTCATACAGCACTGCTTTGTATGTATATCTCCCTCCATCCATCTTTTCCTCTGGTTCTGAAGATTGTAATTCCCTGATATGATTAAATATTTATGAGCATAAATTGAAAAAGGGGTCATTTAGTGTGGCTGTATTTTCCAAACTCCGTCAGCACATTATGAATTTCAAAATGCATGTCAGGTCATGCATTCAGATGATTTATAAAGAGTGCAATAGCAGTGTTTATGCTGAAGGGAGTCCATAAATACCCACAGTTAGCTGCCTGCACACTGCCCTCCTCCCACAGAGAGCACTGAATGGTTTGAGGTTCCTCCCTGAATATTACCTCTCTCATCTGCATAGAAATTTCATTCATTTTAATGGTCTTACCAATTACCTGGCTCTGTTGCCCAATTTCATTTTGTCTAAAGCTTCTTTTATTGTCTGTGTGTAGATGGGGAGATGGAAAGCTAGGGTCTGCCTCTGAGCTAGCAGAACTCTTCTAGCTTCCATTGCTGCTATTACTAACTGCATGTGTGTTCACTTGTATAAATAGTTGTCCACTCGAAAAAGTAGTTAAGACAAAGTTGGTTTTCTAAAGATTGGAAACAAAGTGTAGCCTTGCCACCCTGTAGTGTGCCAGGAGGAGAAGCAAAAAAGAAAATACAGTATACTAATATTACACTCATAATGCAAGATGGTTGCGTAATATGACTCACAAGCTGAGGCAGACTGCTGCTTGTGCATCACAATAAGCACAGAGACCTTAAATAAGATGGAAAGATTTTGGTTTAGTATTTTATTACTAAAACCACACATCGACATCATTGCTGTGAATTATTCCTAATATAGTTTTATACATTTGTATGTATTAGGGTTGGGCGACAAAATTGGAGGTGGGGGGTCGGGTAGCACAAGAGCTAAGTTATTCTGCTTTTCCACACTGAAAGCATACACAGCATGCTGCTTTCTGAAGCTGATACATGAGTGTCCTACAGTCTTTTTCTGCCTATGCCTAGAAATGTGACCCAGCTGTACGAGCCAAGAGCAAAAGTGCAGTGCTTTCACCATGAAAAAGAGTTTCACCTCACTCCCTGTCCTGCTGTCTATGTTTCTCTTTCTCAGTCCATCTCTTACTTTTAACTTATATAGCACAGCAGTCAATTCCTGCCCACACCACAGTACACAAAATCCCCAGTCAGCATAACATAAGCATGCATGCTAAAACACATGCTGGATCACTGTGATAAAGTCCATATATTTTCTGAACTGACAGTGGCTGACTTCTTAAAAATCCAGTGTGAAGTATTTCTTCAAAATAAGCAGTTCAAGGTACTAACAAACCTAGCTGCTACAAATGCTAGTGTTAGCATGCCAGCTAAAATGAATTATAAACTGATTAGCAAGTGTAGCCCACCATGTTTTTGGACTCTGTAGCAGAAATGAGTCAAATCAGACAAATCAAAGAGTCTATCAGAGCTGTGTGCATTGAAACATGAGCTGAATTCCTCAGGAAGTCATAAATCAGTTCTAGTGCCACAAGAACCAAGCAAGATAACCAACCAACCAACTTGTTCACACAACAGCTTTCAACATTAACACCAATAGAACAATTATTGACAATTTTAATTCGAAGAAGAGATTGTCAAATTTATCGTTCGTGATTGGAATGCAACGCTGGACATCACATGTAAACCCAGGAGATCAAGTTAAATACTTGCATTGACTTCCCCCCCAGCCAGTGAAACCAGACTGAAATTCCTAAGGGGGAAGGGCTTTAAACCTTTGTCTTCACAGAAAAGTCCTTTGCCAGAGAATGGCAAAGAAACTGCTTTTTATACATTATATATGGACCAGAATGAACTCAAAAAAGACTTATGAATGAATCATTCCATTGCTTAACTCCATATTCATTTACGTGTAACCCACACATTTGACTATCGTGTATAATCACTTATTGTGTATGTCTTTTGATAACTATAGGATACCTAGTCATGTCTAGTATTCAAATAATCGCATTTTCTTGCTTGACATTGTCCTGACAATCATTTATTTGTAAAATATATCATAATCATGTTATAGGAATCATGTCCAAAATTAGACCCTGTGAGGCAAGAACCACATGCTTGGTAAGATAAACAATGATTTATGATACCCCAGACCCCAGGACCATATCTGATTGGTCAAGGCAACATTTGAGGGGTGGCCAACAAGGAAGTTTAAAAACTTTGGACACGCTTTTAGTCATGCCTTGCTTTTAGTCTGCCTGCTGCTATTAGCCATGTCGGCTTTTAGTCGGCTTTTAGTTCTAGTCTAGCTGCTGCTATCAGTCATGCCTGCTCTTAGCTTTTAGCTTGTAGCTTTGCTACCTAGCTTTAGCTATAAGCATCTAGCCATGCGGTTAGTCGTCATTGTTCTTTGAGCGCGGTTCCAGCGTGCCTGCCTACTGCTGCTACTATGAGAAGGAACACAACCTAGTCTCGTCAAACTTTATTTCTTTTCTTTTCCGTTTGAGAGTTTCGTGTTCTGAGTTAAGTTTTGTAACGTCGAGTCTCCAACGCCTGACCTCGGATGCCCGTTCAACTTCGACCAGCGCACACGACTCTGCACTGTCAGCCAACGCCCAACAACCACGGGCTTCCCAAGACGTCACTTCACTACTGAACTTCCAGCCAATCAGCGACACCGGGATACCCCTTTCAACGGGAGCCCCTTTCACAGGAAACTAAGGCAACGTATCCCCAGATATTTGTTGTACTGGTGTATCTAATATAATTTTAGTCACATTGAGGAACTCAATGCAAAGGCTAATTACGTGATTGATGGTTGTTCATGTCTATGCAATTTAACGTATTGCTGTAAACTTGGGATTACATATTTCCATTCTCTTAAACTCATCTTTCCCTAACTTTCGACCTTCCTGCAACTTGTGTGAATGTGTGTGTGCGTGCGTTTATGTGTTAGATTAGTTTACATGTCTTAGATTTATCTAATAAAGCCTTATTCATATTGAAAAGAGAAGTATCTTGTGTTTTGTGCTTACAAGTTAATGTCTTAAACTGCCGATCTTGTTACTGTGCTAATTGATAGTGTTTTCACTATAGTTTGGATATTAGTATCCAGCGCAGATTTGATGTTAAACGGCTCGTTCACTGAATCGCAGGCGCGTCTCCGTGAACAGCCGTGAAACAGTGATTCTGTTCAAATTCCCTTTAAAATCTTAAATGATTCCCTTTGAGCTAAATTGACCTGTTTCCCTTACAACTCCAAAAGCATCTTTCTCGTGTGACTGATATTCAAAGTAGGTCTGTATTCAGACAGAATTTTCCAATTTTCAATATAAACCAAAGATACTGTGTTTTTTTTTAGAAGGGCTTGCATTCTGCTGTCTTTCACATAACAGCTCTAGACAGTCGAGCTGAATTAATGCACACTCTTACCTGGGCTTAAGCCCAGATCCCCAAGCTGAGGAAAGGCCCAGTGTTGTTGCTGATATGTATGACATATTAAAATTGATCACCAGAATTTAAAATGTGTTGCTATGTTTTCACTGCTTTCGCTTGAGTGTGTAGCTCTGAGAAGGTGGGGATTTGTCAAGTTGAATGCTCCGAATGCTCTTTCCTGACTGCACTATTGTCACGTCTTCTGACCATCAGTGTGAGCAGAGAGCTACCGACACGGTGACACAGCCAGACACAATGAATGAGATTTAATGAGAGCAGAGTGGAACAGAGCTAATATACAGCTACACACATAGTTGATATTCAGCATGTATCTGGTTAAAATAAAGTATTATAGACTTCCTTGTCTAGTACCAAGAGTATTCATACTAACACTGAAAAGCGAGAAGGTTCTATCTATGAGCAAGTCATCATTGTTTAATGCATTTGCAAGTTGACAATAGTTAGTCTTTAGCTTGCTAATACCATCCTACTAATATTTATTTTATATTGTCTGGCCTCATCCTTCTGAGCAGTTCACAGGGGGAACAATCTTTCTATTTTCTTTATTCTTTTTTAAACTGGTAGAGCATAGCCAAAGCAATGTCATGGATTCAGTTCCATAAAACTGTATGTAAAATATTTTGCAATGTTTTTGAAAGAAATATTTTATGCTTACCTAGTGGTATTAATACTAATATTGTAAAATATTATTAAAATCTAAATGAAATGTTTTCAGTTTGCAGCATTTTCAGCAGCTGAATTTGAAGCTGAATTTTCACATGATCCTTAAGAAAATTACTCTAATATACTGATTTGGTGCTGATTATCCATTTTACAAGCAGTTGTGCTGTTTAATATTTTTGGAAACTGAGATTCAGAATGTCAGAATACATTTTTGCGGGCTTAATTATTAAACTATTAAGCTACTGAACCTTTTTTAACTGAAGTACCAACACTTGCAGTGACTTGAACCACTAATTCACCACACAAACACCAACCACTAGTACATACTTGCCACTGGCAAAGGTCAACACACTTTCAAAAAGACGTGTGTGAACTCTTTCCCATTAGCTGGACATCGATTTTTCCGAGAATGAGATCCTATTTTCTCAGCCTTTCCAATGAAAGTAAACATTTTAATGTATGTATATATTTTTCTTCTGCTACTACAGAAAACACATAATGTTAGGTTAAATGTGGCCCTTCAGGCTACTGTATGAGCCCTTAAAAGAGATCTGTAGATTGGGTAACAGCTCTGAAGGGGCCCTGACCACTGCAAGTCCTCATGTTCCCTCTTTCTGAGGTAGCAATCAATGGTTTCTGCCTTGAGCCAGCAGGAAGATAAACAGGGGTTCTAGGTAGAGAGCAGGCTGGCTCTGGCCCTCTAAGCAAGAATTCCTAATATCCACAGCACAGCACAGAAGCTAGTATTGGTAGAGATGGCACAGGGTTTCATTAGGAACACAGGGCTTTTGTTGGCACACTTGAATGTCTTCCAGGGGACTGGAGAGATAAAGGGCTTAATGTGAGATGAATAATATTATATAAGATTAAATAAACTATTATTGTAAAATATGGGCCAGCAGCCAATAATTGGGATTGACAAAGCATCCCGGACAAAGACACTGATTGTCTTGTAATCTTTGTCTCTTACAGAGGCAACAAAGCAATGCATAAACAATGGTTCCACATGGTTTATAATTTCATTATGAGAAGGCATCTTATTTTTCCTTTCAGATCTCAAGATTAATACTCAAGTTTTCTTATTTTTGAGGGAAATGGACAAAAAGAAAGTCTGAAGGACAGCGTGGAAGTGAAAAATACTCTGCTGGTAAAAAAAGAGAGAAAAAGAAGGTCAAAATGATTCATAGGAGCAAATACCAAACTATCAGAAACCGAGAAGTTATTTTACACCTTGCATTTTTGTGAGCTGCAGTTTTGAAAAGCGAGCTACTTTGCATTCAAGGTATACATTTAATACATTTATGCATTTCTTTGAAATCAAATCCATGAACTTAGAATTGTTACTGTTATGCTCTGCTTGTTGAGTTGTTTGTCGTGAACATATAAATATTGGTATATATAGGGCCAGTCCATGTCAGGTCAGGCTATTGCTAAGGCTGATTTAAGGATGAGATTCTAATATTTTTTTTTTTATTTGCCTCCTTGAATTATTCATTATTTCTTGGTCAAGGGGTATGGTATTTCAAGCATTATGATTGCAATCCACATTTAAATTAAAAGATGCATACACAAACTTGTTCACTTTTCACATCAGTGGAAAAATTTCATTCCAACTGGTTCAGAGACTCCTACTTAGGGTAAAAATATGCAGATATTTCATTAAACCTATTTCATTGTGTACCCATTGATAAACAGTTATTGAAAGTTTAACACCACCTGCATTCCTTTTTTATGAACTAAAATGATGTAGCGGTCAATGCTGCATTTATTTTGTACTTAATTCCTTTTCACTGTCTATTTCGCATATCTTAAGTTCAGTGTTTCTCCTCTTCGTTGCAGTAGCAGAAAGCCTAAATCAATTGCTCACTTGTGTGCTAATGAGAGATCAATAAACACTGCAGCTCTCCACTTCCAAGAGTGTTCACCTATTTTCCCCAGAAACCGTCTCATCAGATTCGTTTTCTACACCACATGTAGCACATCGAAATTACTGCATACCAAAGTCCGCATGACAACGAATAGATTATGGAATTAGCAACTGCACACTGCGATCACAGGGGGGCTAAATTGCTGTCTGTTTAGGACACAGCTTAGCAGGATTAGAATTTTTCATTAAACCATAAAACAAGCAGACAGTCATTAATTATGGCTGAGCATTCAAGATCAGTCATTGGCCAGGTTACATAGAGCTGAGTAGATTTAATTTAGTACCAGGCTTCTGAGAACTGTTTCCTAACTGTTATGCAACCCCTGGCTCCCCAGCAAGAGAGCAAAAAACAACCGTCTGATGCCAGCCGTGATCGCCAAGGCCTTTACCTCTTGAGAAATGAAAGAAAAAGAAATTAAATTCCACTTAAATGTCAAGGCAAGCAACTATATATGTATTCCACAGATTGCAAATTGAATTACTGCAAACGGCCAAAGCCTTATACCTCCACATCAGCCTGGAACTACGACGAAAGCCCAAAAAGCGTGAATCGTGAACAGCCAGCAGTGCTTGTTCTGTGTCACATTACCAATGCAAATGCAGCAGAGCTACAGCATTATTCATTATTTACACAACGCACTGACAGACGGTCTGATTGATGGACGGTATGATTTCTCAACATCGGTCCCTGAGGAACATTTACAGTAGTTGGAGACCCCATTTAAAGCAGATGTAGAGCTATATTTAAGAAGAGGTCGGTCAAGGTCAAACACAAGGTCTTCTGTGGGTCGGGTCAGGTCAGGGTGGGATGTTTTAGAATGCAATTCATTGTTTTGACTCTTCAAGCTTAACACACAGCATAGAAAAAAATAGAAAGTACTCAGAAAACAAACTTAAAGAGACAGTTTACCCAAAAACGAGAATTCTGTAATCATTTATGGTGTCAGTCCAAACGTGACTTTGTTCAGTTGATTTATTTTCTTTCTCTACATTCAGTGAAAGTCATAAAGGTTTGAAACGACACTAGCATGAGTCAATGATGACAGAACTTTTTCATTTTGGGGTAAACTAACCTTTAAACCTTTTCCCTGAACTCAAAGCAACTTCTGTAATCCAATTAAGTTAAGCAATTATGGCTCTTATGAGATATAGTTCTTATGAAAATGTATTATTTGTTAAGTTACTGTCAGAGTTCCCCAAATATTTAGCTTGAGGTTCTAAGTTTTTAGATTCATAAACATGTTTAAAAGCAAATATCATTGGAAGTCCTTCACAGAAAACTTATTTCTGTGAATTTCTTTAAACTCTTAAATCAGACTGCTTGCAGCTGTTATTTTACTGATATATTAATGGCTAGCAATCAAAAAATCATAAGAATGTGACAAAGTAAAATAACATTCCTTCATTTCTGCTTTCATCACAAATCTTGCTAAAAAACTGACAGAATGACAAACCATATAAAGAGTTTGCTTGGTAAATCTTTATATATATAACTTTGGAATGAAACTGGCCCACACCAGAACCACTCTGAATATTTATATACTTACCACCTCTCAACTATAGAGCAGCTGATTAGGTCAAAGCCAGAAACATCAGAGTTACTGTGGACTGCAAGACAACACCCCAGTAAGGGAGGAGAAAAAGAGAAATCAGACTGTCACAACCTTCTTAAGGGATAATCCAGGCTGGCTGGCCGCGGCCAAAAGGGATAAACTGTAATGCTCTGCTCAGAATTTGAGCATGTAGTTCCATGAAGAGTGTAAATATTTTTTTTTTTTTACTGATTAACCAAATACTTTTTTATTTTTTTATTTTTTTAAATGTGTATTTATGACTAATTAGACACACTGGGGATTGTCAGTCTCTACTAAAATGCGAGTTCTGAGGGATCTGGAGCAGTAAGCAGATTGAAAAGTGAGGATATGCACCAACCCAGAGCATCAGCGGAAAAATTTAATTGGATCTGCACTATTAGGAAAAGACAGTTTTGGTCTGAAGAAATAATGAAAGAACACAAGTGTATTTCAAGAAAAGTGAATGACTGAAAGAAGGGAAAGAGGAAGTGAAAGAAAGAGAACAATGGCTTGTTCTCTCTTTGTTAGCTTGTGGTGTCAAAATACATAAATCAGCAGCAGGATGGATCTCAGTACAGGCTGTCTCAGTGTTTCCCCGTCCATAATCCCCCCCACGCATAAGGTCAAGTTAATTTCATAAAATTGTATTGTCTTTATAGTGCCAGATCACAACAGAAGTCATTCAAGGTTACCTTTCCTATAGAACAGGTCCTTGTTCTATATAGCCTTATGTTTAGGGTTGGGAATCATTAGAAAATTTACAGTTCCGGTCCTGCCTAAAATTCCAATTCCATTAAAATCAATAATCAAAAAAAAAAAAAATGTTAAATGAAAAATGCACAATACTCAACTACTCAATGCTCAATACTGTTTATTACTTACTGTCAACTTAATTTAAAAGTTGGCAAAGTCAAAATTCAACATGTTTTACAGTATACAGATCATAAGTAGGGTTGGGTATAGTTAGACATTTTCCGGTTCCAATTATGGTTCTATTTGAATGAACTATTAAGGTTTTTTTTTTTTTTTTTTTACTATTCTACAATCAGTGAATGTAGTGTTGCTGGAAGGTAGTAAGTAATGTTGAGTAATGCTAGTCCATCAATCAGCATATGCTTTAAAGTTTATTTTTTTTACACTAACAATAACATTTTACTTTTCAAGCAGGAATAAGATGGTTGGCCAAATAATGACTTGAGGGCTTAGACACTTGTTTATTTCCCTAAATTAATGAAATATAAACTGTTATACTTTTAACCATGTACAGGTGCATCTAAAAAATATTAATATCATGGAAAAGTTCTTTATTTTTTGCAATTAAATTTAAAAAAACAAACTTTCTTATATTCCATTGTACACAAACTGAAATATTTCAAGAGTTTTATTTTTTAAATACTGATGGTTATGATTTACAGCTTAGGGGAAATTAAAATACAGTATCTCAAAAAAATGTAATATTTATCTCAATCCAAAAAAGACATAAATGTTCAAGATCTTCAAAGCAGGTTTAATTACGCACTCAATTCTTGGTTGGGGCTCCTTTTGCACAAATTACTGCTTCAATGTGGTGTGGCACAGAGGTGATCAGCCTGTGGCACTGCTGAGGTGTTACTGAAGCCCAGGTAGCTTTGATAGCGGCCTTCAGCTCCTCTGAATTGTTTGTCAGATGTTACTCATGGTCATCAAACCACTTGGAAGTGCTAAAGTCCAGGTGCTAAAGTCCTGGGCAGGTACTAAAGTCCTGCTGGAAAAGAGAACCAGCATCTCCAAAAAGCTTGTCAGCAGATGGAAGCATAAAGTGCTCCAAAATCTCCTGGTTGATGGCTGCATTTACTTTGAACTTGATAAAACACAATGGACCAACAACAGCAGATGTCAAATCAACTCTTGACTTCAGAAACTTCACCCTGGACTTAATGGAGCTTGGATTCTGTGCCTCTCCAGTCTTCCTCCAGACTCCAGACCTTGATTTCCAAATGAAATGCTAAATTTATTTTCATCCGAAAATAGGACTTTGGACCACTGAGCTATAGTCCAGTTCTTTTTCTCCTTACCCCAAGTGAAATGCTTATGATGTTTTTCTGGTTCAGGAGTGGCTTGTTTCAAGGAACGTGACAGCTGTAGACCTTTTCCTGAAGACGTCTTGATGCATTGACTCTGGCTTCAGTCCACTCTTTGTGAAGCGGTCCCAAGTTCTTGAATCAGCTTTTTCTGAAATTCCTCCCAAGGCTGTGGTCATTCCTGTTGCTTGTGCACCTTTTCCTACCATACTTTTTTCTTCCAGTCAACTTTCTATGAATATATTTTGATACAGCACTCTGTGAACAGCCAGCCCTGTCAGCAATGACCTCCTGTGGCTTACCCTCCTCATAGAGAGCGTTGATGATTGTCTTCTGGACAACTGTCAAGTCAGTAGTCTTTCCCATAATTGTGGTTGCATGTTCTAAACTAGCCCAAAAGGAACCCAGTATTTATACTCAAAATTAAACAAACTAATCAAGCTCAAAATTTAATATTGTAATAATTTTTTGAGATACTGAATTTCTAATTTTCCTAAGCTGTAAGTCATAACCATCAGAATAATAATAAAAAAACTATTAAAATATTTTAGTTTGTGTGCAATGAATTTAGAATCAAGAAAGTTTGCTCTTTTTATTAAATTAGACAAAAATTAAGACCTTTTCCATGATATTCAAATTTTCTGAGATGTACCTGTATACACACACTCCATAAAGCCCCTATTTTACAAATAATGATACAGTCAGGAGATAGTATGATAGTATGATGAGTGGTTTCCACATTTTTCCAAACTAAATAATCTAACACTCATACTTAAATAAAAATAGCAGTCTATTTATTTAGTGGTCCAAGTTGAAGTCAGTATGTATATTAATGACAATATGGGACAAAAATAATGTTATTTAGTGGCGGCAGGTGCTGCGTGCATCCGGTACAGTCAAACAAAACGATGTGCACAGTTATAAAATTCACGAGTGCGCATACAGTTGTGGAAAACAATGTGTTTGGGCAGTTAAAGATACACACGTCTGTGGAGTGTGCGTCATTGGAAACAATGTGTTCAATAATTAAAGAGGCAGGGCCGCATTTCTGTTATTTGGTTTGTGACACCCTTTACAAGAAACAGTGCAAAACGATTGTTTAAATAGGAATTCTGCATGTCTCTGTGTTAATGAATGGCAAAGATGCAATGTTTTGTTTACTACTTGTAGTGAAGCGCGTGACACTTCCAGTGATATTAAATGTGCAATAGGTGATTGTCTTTAGAAGAAAAATTTGTTATGTTAGAGGAAAGTCTCTTCACATCCTGATAGAAATCATTAAGTTAAGTGGTCTAAACGTATTTATCTGTATTTATTTATATATTCTCTAGAAGGCGTAGGACCAAGAAATGAATATCCAATCAAAACGTTTTAAATAGCTTTCCTACCTGCCTGTCAATGTATGTATCTGCATACCTCTGGATACGTCATCAGCACGTTCATGCACACTGTGCTGACTGTACTTTTAAAGTTTTCTCGCCGGTGTATGAAACATGATGTAGCCCATCGGTTCCCAATTCCAGTTAATTAACACACCTGATTCAGATGACCAACTTGTTAGAAGTGAGCTACGTGAATGAATAGTGTTCCAATCGATATGACCCCTTCACCGTGTTTATTGCTCCCCTAATCCCTGAGCAGGGGTTCACTTCACTTTGGAACATGGGCTGGAATTGGGAACCGCTGATGTAGCCTATTGTAGTAATGTTGTCTCTGGAATTCTGGTCTGTGAGCAAAAAGTGCGTTCAGGGGCATGGCTTTGCACTGCGACTACAGGGAAGGTGGGACGTTCGCTTTCAGTGCTATCAGGCTAATGTTAGCATTTTACAAGATCTTCTATTGCACTTTTAACCTCTGCTGTCCCACTAGAGGAAATACTGTAAATACATCAAACACCTCTGCAGAACTACTCTGAGAGTCACTTCATGAGCATTTGAATAAAAATATCCTCATACCATATACACACAGAAAGAAATTCACGACAACCCATCAAAATAAAAGTTTGGTTTAACTTGAAGACATTGTGGCAGAAATATTTTAATATTGTTCAGTAGAATTTACGTAAAAGGCTACTACTAATAATAAAATTATTAAAACCTTATTTTTAAAGAATAATCATAGAATATTTCTTCAATGTTTTAATTGTAATATTAAATCACCTTTACCCCCCCCCCCCCCAAAAAAAAAAAAGAAAAAAAAAATCATTTTCATTAATTAAATGATAAATTAAATTAATGTTTTATGCCTTAAAAATATAAATGCATCATACAGAATTTTAAGCAAAAAACATATAAGGCCATTGTAAGAATAAATGAAACTTGGTTGTATGCTTTCAAAAAATGACACATACTAAAACTGAATTTGGTAAGAATAAAACATAAGGTTGAAAAAAAGGAAAAAAAGAATCGACAACCCCACCCCCACCAAGGCGTAAACCTAGTGGAAACACTGTGTCTGGTACCAAGCTTGCATACAAGGCCTTTGTGCACTCAAAGAAGAAACAAGCCACAGGACATAAGATAAAAGTATAGATCATAAATCAACCATTCCTCTGTCAGGAAGGATACTTCAAGAACTCTACAATTTCATCATAATATACAATCTATGAATCAAAACATCACATTTGAAAACATCTTTCTTCAGAATAGTAGCACTATTTCTAGTTTGAGTTCTGCAGAGCTTACTTTTAGTCAGAGAACTCAGGTGTTAATTAGCAGCTTTTACTTTCCTATTAAATGCAGTGCAAGTTAAACAGCACGCAGCTTCAGGAAGAATCCCACAGCCTTGGCTTTTCAGGAAGAATCCCACAGCCTTGGCAAGCCACACAACTCAGCACTTTTCTCCTCCAAGAAATCATTAGCAGAATATAGTTGGAGAGAAAGCTACACATCAGGAGGAGAGTCTGATATTCCTCCCTATTGTTCTGCACACATTCACATGGTTTGTTCTCCAATAATGTACACTGCAGCTTTTCTGATATGAAAGCGTCTGTACACAAAGCTATGTATCCATTCAAAGTATCCATTCAAAGCAAATTCATGTGTAATTTATAATTCACACCAAGAGGATACAGACCATTTTTCTTTAATCTGACAGGATACAATAACTTAGATTAGCATTAGGTAGCTAAAATAGCAGTTCTAAAGCCATTAGTCCTACAGAAACTACTAGCAAGATCACCAAGATGATGCTACAAAAAGGAACAAGAGTGACAAGACCCAGCTGAGATCTTTACCAGCACCTTGTGGTGTGTGTTTGAAGGTTTTTTTATTTATTTTTTTTATTACCGCTGAGGTGTTTATGAGTCTTATGCTGGGTGTATGGATGTGAATGTAGTTTACTGTAGGAGTTGAAACTATTTGCATATGTACAGTATATATCTGTGTGTGTAATTCAAGAACATTTGTGGGTTGCGACATTCAGCATATGTGCCAAGGTGGCCACTATTTACAACTGAACTGATAATGCCTTTAAAATTCCAATTAAGATCCTAAATTTGAAATTAGATATTAAACAGAAGCCAGAATTGCAATTCAAATTTGAATTCAAGTAAAACTTATTGAAATTGAAAGAAACCTTTATGGTTTATTTTAAACTAGAAAAGCAAAGTTTAAAATAAGGAAATTATTTTTCTTTGTTGAAAGTTATGATAGAGGAAACTGTAGGAACATAAGAAACGGGGGAAGAAAGGGCTTTTCTTAATCCTGCTCCTTCTCAAGTGCTGCTGACTCATACTTTGCCACTCCACTCACCTGCGTGCATATGGCAAATACAATGGTGTCCACTCCTGGTCCTCCTGGGCAGCACTGTCTTCTGGCTTTTGCTGGGCCTCTGAGCTTTTTGGTCTTTCATTGATTGATTACAGTGTTCCCTCAGCTGGGTTCCAGAGCATAAAATATGGCTTCAGAGGCACAGATACAGAGGCTGATTGATAGAAAGCAGCTAAAGCCTACTAAAAATCATGGCCCAAGAGGACCAAGACTGGACACCACCGACCTTTACCAGAGATGAGATGTTCTGCTCTAGCCAGACACTAAAGCCCCTGCTCTATCTGGCCATGGCCTCTCCTAAACTGAGCAAAGCAAAACTAAACTAAATGAAGATCATGGCTGGCTGAATTGGAGGGTTTAGTGCCTGGCTGGGAATATGGGTTTGCTGGCTTCAGGATGAAGGATGACCATCCCTTCTGCATGTGGTGTACTCAAATGGGACTCCGTATATATCTCACTGTGGGTGCTACAGCAGGCTCCAATCGGAACCACCGTTCATACCGCTATAGATGCTCCGGTGATGAGGGGACATCTCCTCTACGCCCGGCCTCTTCTGTGCCACCTCTCGGCCGGGGCTGCCAAACCTTCCATGCTGATGCCTCAACAACTCAGGGCTCCCAGATATGACACGGCCCTTCTGTAGGTGCTCCGGTGTCCCTGATAGAAGCTGTTTGGGCTCTGGACTCCCACACACACTTCCCATGCTACCACTGTGCTTCTGGAAAAGGTCCGGGCTGCCAGGCGGCTGAGAGGACACCAGTAAGTGTTTTGAGAACTGCTCTGGGCTGCCTCTCTTGCCAAGTTTCTCTGGACTGAGACCCCGCAGGCCCTTGTGGTCTGGACTGGAGAAGGACCCGCAGCGAGACCGGCACACCTGGGGAAAGGTATGTGCTCCATACTCCTGGCTGGTGCTATGTCTTCGGCTTGTTTGCTCGGGACCCTTTGCCTCCTCCCCTGGGCCTGGCTTATGTAGGTGGTCAGGACTGCCTCCAACCGGGCCACCCAACAGCTGCTGCTTATGGGTGAGATGGTCAGGGCTGTCGGTGCTGCCCGCGCTGGAGGTACTGCTCCCGTCACCTACATCCCTTAATAGGCCAGGCCCAGGGCCACTAGCATGAGACAGGCTGCTCTGACTATCAATTGAACTCCTGCAGCCGACTGGTCCCCCAGTACCCACTGACCCGCCGGTACCTCCACAGCCCTTCTCCTCATCCAACATTAGGCACAGTTCTCTCAGTTCAAGGTTCTCCCTCACCACTTCCTCCTGCCTCTGCTCCAGCTCTTTCAGCTTCTGCAGGTAAAGTGTCACCTCCTTACGCATGATCCCTGCGCTGTAGCGGCCCAGGCGCTGCCACTCCCTCGACACCTTTTTCCCTTTCTGCCGGTCGTCATCCAGAAAGCAGCAGAGGTCCCGCAGCTCCTGGTTGTCCTCTTGCAGCTTCTGATTCACCTCCTGGAACAATAAAATCTATGACTCAACGCTGATGTCTAAGCAAAGCCAGTTTGACTGATGAAAGTAAAGTTAAACAAATGCTGACATCAGTGCTGCACAACAGAAGACAGAGTATGAAGAAAACAGACAACACATATTCTAGCATAATATTCTAGTCAAGTTTTTCAATATTGGTAGGAAAAAAAATTGAAATATGTTAACACTATTAATAACATGTAATATTCATAATATTAATGTTAATTAATAATCTAAACCAATATTTTAAATACAAAGGTTCATTTATAATAATATTTTTTATGTTTCTGTGTGTGTGTGTGTGTGTGTGTGTGTGTAATAATATCTAAATAATATATTAATTATTCTTAATACAAATATTTTAATGTTATTGAAATGGTTGTAACTTGACTTTTCAGGATTTACTTTACACAGGGCCTACTTTACACATCTGACCAAAAACAATTATTAGTTTTTTATTTTATTTTTTTCACCATAAGACAAGTGTTGCCATGTACTGTTCTATTACAAAATTGCATTTAAGAGGCGCCCAGGGACCTTTAGCCCAAATATACCTCATCATAAAGAATTGTATCTGCAAGGAGCTACATATGAAAAAATGTGAAGATAAAAAAAAAAATTAGTGCTAAAA
Source organism: Carassius auratus (assembly GCF_003368295.1). Lineage (NCBI taxonomy): Eukaryota > Metazoa > Chordata > Actinopteri > Cypriniformes > Cyprinidae > Carassius > Carassius auratus. Next base: position 4,285,371 of record NC_039280.1, read on the forward strand.
AACTAAAGCTAGAGCTACACAACATTAAGGTCAGAGCTGATCAGCTCTAACTGCTGATTCTGTCAAGGCCACAGAACGCTTTGAAAAAAATATACATATATTATAGAAACATAATAAAAAAGAGTCTCGCCTTACCTTCAGCCCCCGTATTTCGTTGAGATGCTGCTGAAGTCTGCGGTTCACCTCTCGGATGAGATTGCTGTGGTCCACTATGACGCTCATCTTCTCAGCTTCGGCTCTGCGGAGCCGGCGAACCAGCTCCTCCTTGCTCCATTTCAGAAGCTCCTCATCCGTAAGTTTGGAAAGGTCTTCTGAGGGACCTTCTGCGCTCTTGGATATGCTCGACTGCAGCTGAGGCAGGGTGGCCTTTTCCATTCTCCCGAGCAACTTATTGAAGTGCTAGGCTATAAAACAAATCGCCGACAGGGCGGTCAAATCCTTCGTTTGCACTTCACTGCAAATTCCCTCTTGTTAGGATATAATTTTTGAGACTACCATTTTAACGATAACTGTTCTGTCCATGCTGTCCCTTCTGAATATAGGGATGCAGCCCTAGAGTACCGGCGAATACTTCTCCTCCTTATGCACTTGCTGTACGGGTGGACCCTCTGTCTCTACGGCAGAGACTCGGTCCGTTTCCATCTGTCCGTGAGTATCCTGTCCAGCTCAGTGCGGTGCTGAACCCGCGCATGAAGAAGGCGCACGGCGGGTGGCTTGTGTGCGCAGGGTGCGTGACAGTAGCC
>NC_039280.1:4286213-4340266 GCF_003368295.1 Carassius auratus
GGGCAGCAGGTCATGAGGAAACTCTAGCTCCCTCTTATCCTCCTCTTCCGGTCTTCTCAGCTTTCTTCCTCGTCAGCAGACACCTGTGGCTCAGCTTTGACTGAATCAGTGTGGACAGATCCGTTCTCTGCAGTGGCAGACTTCTCCTTCAGTGTGCTCGCCTTGTCAGTGTGTACTGCAGCCTGAGAAACACAACAAAAGTAGTTAGAGAACAGACCGGTGCAATCTGTTTTTAATTAGACATCCATAAATCACTCAGACCAGCTGCACACACCTAAAATGGCTTACTTGCCACTTTGAGAACAAGTTAGTTGTTCAAACCGAGATTGCGTTCCTTCAAACGTACAGGGTTTGACATTTTACATCAAAGAAAACACACCCACCATGTCAATACAATTTAAATGCAGAGATGATTTCAGATCAGGCTACACACCCGGATCATTTATCATTGTGCCATCAGAACTTTTAGACAAATCTTTAAAGAATAAACATGTTTACAATGAATCCACCACACCAGCTGGGTCTTAAGGATCAGTTCAGGCATGTTCATATGCCCTTTTGTGCACATGACAAAACAATGTTACCAAAAAAACTTCGGTTGTAACCTAAAAGGGTAATTCTTGGTTCACAGTGAATTTCCACAGAATTTATTTACTTTCGTGTTTCATGTTTCATTGAAAATGAGGCAAAAATGAAGTTATTGTTCTGACTTTACTGGTTTTACCACTAGTCTTTCCAGATAAAATAAGATAGCCTCATTTAGCTGAACTGCATTACCGTAGATAACTTTAAACTCAGACTGAATGCTTTCTAGAAAATTTGTAAAAGGCCACGCAAACAAACAAACACATGTAAATCCATATACATGGATTATTTACTACATGTCATTTAATTTAGAAATGCATTTGTCACATTGCAAGCCTATTTAATTTACCTAGGTGATTAAATGGTAAAAAATAATAATAATAATAAAAAAAAAAACTGTATTTTCCTGCTCACGTTAGGGGGTTGCAACAGCAGATCATCCACATGTAAAAAAGTAAAAAATAAAATAAAAATAGACTGTCAAATATCCACCTTTGTTTTAAAGCAAACCCAAATAATTGTATAATATTTGATAATTTTAGACTCTCATTTGCATAATAAATACTATGATTTAAAATAAGAGAATCCTACCCCTCCAAAACAGACACACACACACACACACACAGACACACACACATTTTATTCATACACACACACATTGATCAACAGTATGATTCACAGGCAAGTCTTGTGCAGCAAAAGGGATCATGTTGCAGGCTCTCTGGAACACAGGCCACATTAGAGAAGCCTCACATCCATTAAGCATTGTTTTTATCATCTTCGACTCCTGTACACATCACATGCACTTGATACACATGGGTGCATTGCATTCCCACCTCTGCTGTAGGATACGTGTTATACACTCTCAGAGCTTTAAGACTTTAAGAGTGAATTCATGCATTGATCTACATTCCCAGCCTGAACCAAACAGCACTCAATTTGAATCAGGTCAGAGTATCAAATGAAATGCCCTTGATCTAAGTCCAGACTAACTCATGGGTTCAGATTCCATTAGCTTATTCAGAGTTTTAATTTGTTAACCAAGCCTGGAATAAACACAAGGGTTTCAAATATCCGTAACATTTACTAGTGACAGATGGCAGGATTAAAAAAAAAAAAAAAGGCAAAACCCCTGAAGAACAGGATGCACTTCACACACCGGCGAACAATCACTGTACTGTATCACTGTGTCCCTAAACCTCTCTCCTCGCCTTCATTTAAAAACAACCCAGTGTCTGCTACACTACACCAAAAGTTCTGCCATCAACCTGAGAATCTGTTTACTCACCCACAGACAACAAGTCAAGGCCTTCGTATGTTATTTGAATGGGGTACATAGTTTGAGACCACTAATAAAAATGCTTGTTAAAAAATCTTTATTATTTTATTTTATTTATCATAAAATAATTTTAATGAAAAATGTTTCTGAAAAGTTGAATGAATTTTAAATGTTCTTCTTTCAAAAAGCAAAAGATAAATATTTGTTTGATAAGGGGTTAAAGGGTCAATATCCCAAACTTTATTACTATCATTAATAACCTAGAAATATTGAATAACAATTAACATTTACATTGAAAATTAGAAAAATGTTCAACATTTAAAATTTTGTTTCCCAGTTTAAATGACATTTAGAATCTGAGTCTGTATCTATTTTTAACTTTAATAACATTATAAAGCCCTACTGTGTTAACAGTAAACCCGAACCATTAGCTTACATCAAATACTCAAATCTTTGATCACAAGAAGGACTTTTTAAACTTGCTAATCACTGACATTTTATTCAAGCTCTAAGACCACATTTTTCACACCTACACTTGAGTTTAATAGAATAATAGCACACTTTGTCTTCTTATGATCTTGTTTCTCATGCTTGGTTTCAAGTTCAACAACTTCCTGTTTCCTGTCTATGCTGTGAACCTATATCTGAGCCCTAGAAAACTTCATTGAGCACACAGAAACTAAAATAAATCACACTCACGGAGCTACACTTTGTCTGTAGTTTAGAAATTAAAATGATATAAGCTACATTGGGGGAATCTCTTACCCAGATCTGTTGATCCATATATACAGCACACATGGGCCTTTGGAGAAGGAAACAGGTAACCTCAAATCACTGCTGTCTTTTTAAAATAAAGGGCCACTGTCTACCTTTGTCCTTTGACCTACAGCATTAGTGGTCCTGAAAAGCAGACCCCATATGGTCTCTTTTGCCCTGCCCCTTTAACAGACCACATTGTCCCCACTACAGTAAATCCCTGCTGTTAACCAAGCGTCCTTGCTGTGTAGTGTTACTGGTTTCCATGACAATCCTATAAGCCCAACGCAGCAGACTGACCTCTAAATAGTTTGTGGGATACACACACAACCCATAAATTACATGAAATGCAGTCCAGTTTTGAATAACTATATGAAACAGACCAAAGTATTATCCCCGATTTAGGACATACACACCAGTGTATTCAGCCAACACGCAACAGTTCACTCAATACAAAATAAATACAACTTTTACACTGCAAAAAATAAAGTTTTTTAATCATTCTTTTTCACTTGTTTTCAAATGAAAAAAAAAAAATCTAAAAATTATTATTTATTTTCTTAAATGAAAACTTTACTTTTTACTCCCAGTTCAGTAAGACAAAATACATTTGTATTAGAAAAACACATTGGTCACTTTAGTTTGCGGATCAAATCTCACTATTAACTAGTTATAAATCTGCTGCTCATTAATAGTTATTAAGTTAGTTGTTAAGTTTAGGTATGGGGTAGTAATAAAAAACATGGTCATGCAGAATAAGGCATCACAGTATGTTCTTATAAGTACTTAAACAGCCATATATATGTTAAAAGTAAGTAAGAACTGGTCCCTAAACTAAAGTGTTACCTATACATTCTCTTAATAACACATGCAGCACTGCATTTATTTTGTCTTAAGGGTTTGAGAGATTTTAACAGAGATTTTTTTAAAACAAGAAAACAATATTTATATTTTGCAGTGTAAAACTCACATTTGCAACAAGCCACTAAATAAATCACAAACTCACCTTCTCTAAGGAGGCACACACATTCGCACGAGACTGCTACAGCTTCACAGTGCAGCACTCCTGCGCTGAACTTCCCGAGAGAGCTAGCAGAGACGTGTGTGTGTGTTTTTGGTTCAGCTGGGTGAAGACACAAACATGCTGCCGGTCGTGCCTATGTTCCAGTCTCCCCCCCAGACTCCTGACTCAGCTCCCTTCACCTCTCCTGTTATAGACCCATGCCCTTCACAGGAGAACTCCGCTAGTCCCTAGGAAGTGTGAGACAGACTGTTCCTGCTGAGAAGCAGTACTACGATATCTCAGGCTACTGAGAGCAACTGCTCCCCCTACTATGTGAAACTCTTTGAGCATGACGCTTCTGCCCTCTGATCCCTCCCTCTCCTGCCTCGTCTGTCTGCTGCTGTTCTGTCACTTCCTGCTGAGAGACTGAGGACTGCACTCTGATGCACACTCTGCAGGTGAATACTGGGAAATGGGCCAAAGGTCAGTCTCAACGTAACCCACAGGAGGGGATCATGTTATACACTAACTTTTGAAGGTTTAACAATATCTAACAATACTCCATTTTAAACAGACTCACTGAGAGAATTTTTAAAATTGAAACAAATATTTTTTTTTCTTACAGTTTATTCTACCCAATAAAATATTTTAGAGCTTGGCATACCCAGAAAATGTTATATTAATATATATATATATATATATATATATATATATATATATATATATATATATATATATATATATATATATATTAGTTGTACTGCATGATTTAAATGACCAACAGAAATAAAACTGCTTAAAATGTTAAAATTTAAAAAAGGAAATGGTGAATCACAGTACTTAAAATGCTATTTACATTCAAATAAACCTCACACTTTTGCCATTACGGTGTGCAAAATCCACATATTTACAGTATTTAGCAAAATTTATACAGCCAATTATATATAATATGTTTATATAATTTGTGGTCTTACAGCTTGAACAAAATTTCAATGATTAGGAATGATTATGCTCAAAGATCAGAGATTTAAGTATTTGATGTATGCTCGTGGTTGGGACTAAAATGATTAAACAGAAACAAACACTGATTCTAAATATCATTTAAATCTGGAAACAGTGAAACTGAAATGTTGAAAATGCTTCAAATTTTGAAATCTAGATATTAATTGTTATTTAATATTCCTAGGTAATTAATGATATGTAAGAAAATTTGGGATATTGGCCCATTTAACCCCTTTAAATTTATTTTAATTTTGTGTTTGTGATGTTATTTTTGCTACAGTTTAGGACTTGAAAACCTATATATATATATATATATATATATATATATATATATATATATATATATATATATATATAATATATATATATTTTTTTTTTTTTTTTTTTTTTTTTTGAGTGTATGCTCAATAAATGTGGTCTTACAGCTTGAACAAAATTTCAGTGATTAAGAATGATTAGGCTCAAAGATTTAAGATATAGACATAGTTATTTTGTCTTGGGCTATTTAAATGCTTGCTTTGTCTTATAGCCTTCTAGTGGACCCTTAGGCAAATCTATTCTTTGGAAATCTATATTTGTTCATATGTTCTAAGTAAACATCTTTCTGAACCACAGTTAATGTAGAAATACCATGCACTCTCCCAGTGCAGCTTCACACACACATGCTGACACCCGTCCCTACAGTACCTCCTTTACCATGTCAGACTGTGCTTCTTCTGGAGGAAATAGCACCACTTTATCTGGAGCGCCCTCCTGTGGCAGAGACAAATATGTGTAATGCAAAAGATGAGAACAGAAGAAATAGCTAGAAGTTGTGTTAAAAAAGCAACAGTCTTTGGCAGATCCATGCCTCAATCAGTTCCCAGTGCTGCTGTTGCTGGACGTTTACCAAGAGTTTCATTCTGGGAAACTACCAAACTGTTGGAGTCATCCATGAAAAAACACTGAGCCCGAAAGATTGATCCTATTAAGATAAACCCTGAATTCCAAGTTGAGTAGCCTTTTCAATGTAGCACAAAGTCACCAAAATTATTCCTTTCAGGGTCCTCTGAATATCAAGCCACAGTTAAATGCACAAATGCATATATGTCTTGTAAAATCATATCAGCAGCAAAACGTCATACACATGCTAAATATTTAAATTATGGTGACGATTTGTTGGGGGAACTTTTAACTTTTAAGTTACTGTTTGGATTAACTAATTAGCTATGCTAAACAAAAATATGGTTACTTTAGGGAAAAATAGCCAAATACCTTTATTAATATTTAAATACAGAAATTACATCTTTTTTTTATATTTATATATATTTATATTAGCCTAATAAGTAGGCTATTAAACAATTTAGCGACCATATCAAAAAAAGCAAAAAGGCAAAAAAAGCAAAAAATCTGCATAACAGGGTCAAAAACTAAGAAGGCTAGGCTACTTAGCCCAATGAGATATCGAAAATGTGAAACGTTTTTATCTGTTACATTACATGAACAGTCCGAATGATCAAAACTTAAATGAAACTGACATTGCAGTGCTAAGCATGAAGAGAGAAGGGAGCTTTAAGAACCAGCCGATTAACTAGAATGAATGAGTTGGACATTTTAGCGATACATGGGTTATGAGGAAAAAAGCAGTTTTTTAATGATCTGATTCATTAGAATTAATTGAATTAAAATTAATTAATTAAAAATAGCCAACCAAGACAGTCATGCTACTGAAAAAAAAATTGTTAATATAGTAGCATCTCTACTTATTTATTCACTATCAAGCACCGTTGCGAACAGCATAGGCCTATTGGTTTAGATTTTTAAAAATCCCACACAGAATGAGTTCACTGACCATCTGCACTCTTTCAAAACAAAATTCGGTCCGAATGTTTGACATACAGTGAAAACAACAGTGCATGTCGTTTACCACAGCACTCTCTCTCTCTATCTGAGCTGTTATCTCAAGCACAGGTTGTCACAGGCAGTGTGTCAGTTGATGGTGAATGCTAACAGATGTCACCAAAAGTCATAACAGCTCTAAACCATAAGTCTAGTTTTAAGGCACACACAAGCATGGTAGTCCAAACGTTTCAGAAGAGATAAATACAGCGGTGCTAAGCCAGGCAGCAGGTCCCAATTGAAACCATCTTACCGGAAGCTCCGAAGTGCTGTTCTCATTGCCCATCTTGTAAAGCGGGCTGGTAGGTGACCCCTTCACACCAGACCAACAATGGCACAGGCCACCTCTGGCAGAATGAGGTGACCGATGAGAAAAAAGCAGACACTGTCAAGGAATTACAAACACTATTTCTTCGTCAAACATCTTAGAGAAACACTTAAAGCTTTGAGCGATCAGGGAGTGAAATATGTGTGCAAGTATGTGTCATGTGTTGAGATTAAGAGGCTCTGATGAAAGCAGAACAAAGTGCAGTGATGCTGTCCAGTAGAACAACTTTCACAGGGTGGTAGGAAAAAGAAAAACTCTTATTAGTATCATTGCCTTCAGGCAGTTTCACTGAATTTAAGAGTTATACAATGATTTATATAATAATACCTATCACGTAATGGCCCAAATGAATCATACAGCAAGTATGTAGTTCTGATTTCAAGTGCAGATCTGTAATTCCAATGTAAAGATCCTGAACACAAACCAGATAAATCAGATTGAACCAATCAAAGCAGACAATTCAGGAGAAACAGTAACCAATCAAATTGACTGAAAAAAAGGGGAAAAATATAGATAAAATCACAAGCTGTCTATAACAGAAAGTTTAGAATAAGTATTCTGTGATTCTCTTTTTAATTTACTGTACCGGTTTATACAACAGTACAAAGTGCTGGTAGGTCAGCACAAAAAGTTAATACTTTTATTAATCATAGGGGCATTATTTGATCAAAAGTGACAGTAAAGACATATCACATAAGATTTCTATTCCAATTAAATGCTGTTCTACTTAACTTTCTTTTTATCAAAGAATCCTGAAAAAACTATTCCAAAAAAAGATATAATAAGCAGCACAACTGAAGGATCATTTCTAAAGAATCATGTGACACTGAAGACTGAAGTAATGGCTGCTGAAAATTCAGCTTTTCTATCACAGGGATAAATTACCTTTTAAATTATATAGAAACAGTTATTTTAAATTAAATTAAATTGTCATTGCTTGATCCTTACTTGTCCGGTAACTTGCAAGCATGAGAACGATATTTTAATAGTATCCTTGATTTAAAGTTCCATTATGAAAAAAAAAAATGGTAAGTTCGTTTTAACATCCATGAATCATTTCAAACTGTGCACTTTTTTACCGTGCCACATTAAGAGAGCAATGCTTTCAGGCCCATTGCACATTTGGCTTGAGTCGCTCACTGTGTGAAGGTTAGTGAGAGTGATTGGAGGAGGATGTCTTATTAGCCCATAAAAAAAGCTCTTCTAGATGGGTCTAACAGACCTTTAGCCAGAACCTCTTTTAAGAACACCACAAGCTCATTAGAAACATAAATCAGCTTCCTGGAGGATTTTGCACACACACACTGTTGACCTGCGGCCAGCAAAATGCAGAAAGCTCCAGGCCCATCAGTCTTGCTGCTGCCCCCTCAAACAAGCACAACTCCAGCACGCTCTAATGTGGGGAAACTCAGTACACGGGATCCCATCTGTCTAACCCTTTGGTGGAACACCATCTATACCTAGTGCTATGAGGATTCATTGAGGGAGACAACTAAAATTCAGACAGCAGAAATACTAGTCTGTATACTAATACTAGATAGTTGTTTTTTTAGTTTCTTCTAGTGGGCACAAGAGCTATATTGTATGGGACAGTTTTACAGTATCATTTAGTAGGAGTCTGTTTTTGACTATTAGTGGTGTTAGTGGGTTAATCTGGTGCAGTAAGCTCATCATTTGACAGATTGTGCTAGTGACTGAGGGTTTTGGAGATTACTGCCAAAATCAACTAGTCAACAGCAGCTGCCCTCTGTCTCCTACTGCTGTGAGCTAATACTCTGGAAAATGTGTTGTGAAAATTAGACATGGCCTAAGACTTCAAACAGCATAACCCACTAATGGACTGTAATTTAATCCCCCACAGCCTCATTTTTGGTTACATCAAATTTAGTATGGTGTAATCACCAATACATTCGTGTGTTTGGAAGGACGTTGATTGAATGGGTATTAAGCTTTAAAAAAAAATTATATGAAATATTATACAATTTTGTGTTCCACACAAGCTAAATTGAGCATAATGGAAAAATGTTAATAAAAAACATTTATGCAGCTTCTCTGCAATTCAAGAACCTATGGTCTCTGCAGAGAATAATATAAAAAAGGTTATTATGAGGTATTTTAGTTTAAAATAAGATATTAAGTGTAAGATATGAAGTCACACTGTCAGAGATAAGTCGCAATTAATAAACAAAGTGGCAGTAAAGTCATATTTTAACGACTGTAAACATGCTGTAAACAAAATAGCATCTCCAAAACACAAACTCATTGTGTCAAACAGTTATACAGATCATCTTTCTAGGCTATATCAGACTGCTGTTTGTGCGTCCATGTGACTCTGCTGGGTGATCAGTGCCTGCTCTATATTTTGGCAGGAAGTGCAAACCTGCATACGAAACTTGTTATAAATAGATGCTGTTCCTGTCTGTCAATCGTTGTTTAGGTCTTCCCGTCCAGCCATGAGTCATGTTCACCAGTTTCCCTTCAAAACAAACTGTGCTATGCAATAAATTCTGTAGGTTTATACAATAACTTCCATGCAAATAATGTCTGAAGAGTCAAGTTTAGATGATCCCAAATTCTCATGGACCCAGACTGAGACGGACTTTCAGAAACAGCTAATCAATAAGATAAACAAGAGAGTAGAAAATGATGGCACTGCTTTAAACACTGAGTGAATGGAGTGTAATTCCAGCCCTTCTTATATTTGTGTTTTGTTTGTCATCCACCATAAGAGCCAAAACACATCTAGACTTTTAGATCTAAATACTGCAGACCCATCTGTAGTATCTTCCACCAATAATTAAACATTAGTATCTTCCTTTAGTGTGGCTAAATCACTTGCAAACATGACTACATGAATGCTGACATAGGAACACTCCTGAAGCGGAACAGGAACATGTCTCCTCTATTCCTGGACTAACAGTTTATGATCAAGCGAGAGAACAAAAATAGAAATTTTTTCACACGGTACAGAATTTGATGTGCTAAAATGCTGCATAATATAACCATGAAACAAATGAAATGTTATTCTTTTCCTGCAACATAAACATATGGTAAAAGAAGACCCACACTAACACCTAAAGTGAACCAAATGCAAATCTAAAGAGAAAATCAAAAGGTTTACTAGTGATGCATTACTAATGTACACCATGAGAGTGCAAGAAATCACCACATTTGAACACCTTAACTTCAAAAACAGTTACAACAAAGTGAAGTTAAACTCAAAGTGAAGTCGAACTCACTCACCCAGCTCACAGAAGCAGAAGCAGAGCATTTATCCAAGCTCACAATGCAACACTTAATGTAGAGCTTTAGATTTAGTTCTTTGCAGCTAGACCACAGTTAACAAGCTTGTCCCCTCTTGAGACGACTGGCACATTGGGTTGCTATATCTGCACAGAGTTTGAGCAGGCGAGAAGGGGTAAAATGACAGGGAGATCATGGGGGGCCGCCCTGATTCTGACATGGCAGAGATGACAGAGTCAGCTGGACGGTGCATGGCCCTTGGTAACACTTGTAAACAAACACAATGCCATAAACTAAGCAGAAAGGATTTTACCCTTCCCATAACCTCCTTAGCCTGTCAACAGGGCCCCAAAACAATTACACAGCACTTTCTCTGAGCTGTATACCTTATCTCTTTCATTTTTTTGTTCTCATTGAAAAAAGTTTTGCATTAAAAACACCAGAAAACTTATTATAAGTATATATAACTCTTCATATCAGTGGCCTAATAAAAGACATACATTTTTTTACATAGAGCAGGTCGCCTCATGGAGTGAATAATGAGTGAATATGTCATTTCTACCATGGTACTGATCGCTGCAAACTTTTGAAACTGAAAACACATTGACAGCGGTCTAGTAAGTATTCACATTGCTGGATGCCCAAATAAAACCCATTAAAATCTATGCAGTCCTTACAGAATTACTTTGGGGAATAAAATGCAACATAAAATAATAATTAGAGAACTTAAGAAGAGAAAGAAAGAAAGAAAGAAAGAAAGAAAGAAAGAAAGAAAGAAAGAAAGAAAGAAAGAAAGAAAGAAAGAAAGAAAGAAAGAAAGAAAAGTGATAGGCTTACGTCTATAGTAAAGTGAACTAATAATGTGAAAAAAAAATTCTACCCAATTTACTCACATTAGTGTCACCAAAAGCAGTCAGGTTGATCCAGTTATATTAAGCTTTTCTAACTAATAAAAATATTTAGTAAAGCACATTTTTACAATAGCACTTGAAAAAAGGTAGAATAGAATATAACTTACTAAACCAGTGTTTTCAGCTTTGTCAGGCATCCTGCAAGACTTTTCATTCAGTGGCTAATGCAACCGTTCTTGCTAAACTTTCTAGACTGTGATCTTCCCTTTCAATTTCAAATTCAATTCAGGTTTCCTACTGGAAAACATTACAGCGCATAATACATATATGCATTATTAATGTATTATCCATTGTCTGCTATCTGTTCACCTCACCTGTTTACACGTTTACACACAAACACACACACACCCCATACCATTTCACTTAATCACAAAATAATTATTCTCACCTTACACTACATAACAATACAGAAAACTGACCTTTTAAATGCATCAAGCAAATTCTTTTTTGATCACTGAAATAAATACTTTTTAAAAGCTGACACTCCAACACACCCCTTCTCCTCCCTGATACCATTATACAGTATCAAAATATTAACTTTATATATAACATTATATAACCATTATAATAAAACAATAAACCAAATATTCCCATTCTTAATGCCTATTAAAACAAGTACAAAATGACTGTTTAGCAAAATCCCTTTAACTGCATAAACAAGGAATGCAGAATAATAAGATTAATAAATAAGCACTTATTGTCTATGAACAATTAAGGCTGATTCCCTATTCAGTTATGGATAATTATGCATTCACTAATAGCAGATATTGAATGCACAAATATTAGTTGTGGTCAAGATATTAAATTCATTTTTTGACTCCTTTGTTTAATTCTCTCAACCTATGTCTATTCTCAGCACAATCTAGAATGCAGTTATTACTGCCTTTCATTTATCCAATATCTCTCATTCCTTTCCCTGCATCCTTTTCCCTCTCACTGACTGTACAGATATTGTCAGGCATCTTTTTGCACCTCCCCCTCTTTTTTTCCCTTCCATTCCCGTCTCCTTTCACGCTCTTCATCTCCCAAGCTCCGACCACTACAGGCCAGTATGAGAAGAGACAGCCAAAAAAACATGCTTTTTCTTTCATATCCCCCTGACGTCAGCCCAGACCAACACCAATACTCCCCCTCATCCCCTTTTTCTGCCTGCACTGACAACCAGCGAACAGACGGCGATGTCTTCCCACTCGTTCTCATTTTGCCTTTCTGTCTGCAGTGTCTGAGATGCAGTGTTACCTGGCTGCGTGCGACTCCGATGCAGCTTCCCATCCTGTATTCCATGTCCTCCTGGGGAGAGGTGACAGAAGCACTACAAGGCTTGCAAAAATAGTCTCTCCAGGATTGCATCCCCACTACAAAGCAATGGCATCGCTGAGCAATGCAAGCAGGGTGTGAGCAAGTGTGTGCAAGCGTGCAAGGATACCCTCATATGTGTGTGTGAATAAGCCTCATCTACTGCACTGCCCAGGGTATATCTACGACATACATGCTCATTCTCTGTTATATAACAACTACATTATATAAATAGCACAGCGAAGGATAAAAAAAAATGTCTTGACATTTGTTTTCCTCTCTTCCTCTGTTGGCTTTTGCAGGGATGCTGTAAGATGCTGCTCTGCAAGTGGGTAAAAGCCCCTCTGTTATCGACAGCGACCGTCACACAGCCTGGGAGAGGAGGGGGAGGACAGAAAATACAGAAGCCGGACGAGAACGAGAAAATAAAAGAACAGAGCATCTGCAAGTTTAAAAGAGCAACAGCTGCAGGCATGACGACACGGTACTAAGCATCAAAAGAAAATCGCCAGAGGAAAAGTGATGGAGCCACTCAAGTGAAATGGGACAGTGGCAGAAAATAAAAGGAGTTTACAAAAGGAGAGTCAGGATGAGATAGATTAATCTTTATGAAGACTGATGGACTGAATTTCAAACATTCATTCTTTAAATAGCATTAAAGACAGCATGAAAACCAGTGTTAATTTCGTTGACTAAATATTTTCGTCATTATTTTCGTCACGAATATATTTTTGTGGACGAAAACGAAACGAAAACTAAAATAGAAGGCACTGATGGAGACTAAAACTATGACTAAATTGATTGACATTATCGTCAACGAATAAAGGACGAGACGAAAATAGACTGTGACGAAAATCAAATCAGCAGACGGGAGAGATGCGAGGAATGAGCAAAAGAACCGGCAAAACAGAACAGACTTCATGAGAGAAGAGAACCAATCAGAGCCTGACTTATTGAGACGTGAAGCGAAGGTTTTCAGTTTTTATGAGCTCCCGGGAAGTCGGCATTCGAAGAGGTGATAGGGACTTTAAGCAACAGCCTCTGGTGGAACGGCAACGCCATTCTGGCGTTGTATTGCGCCTGCGCGAATTTAACTGCTACTTTGTGACGTTCTAATTTAACGGTCTACTACGGGAGAACAGCTGATTTGCCAGAGTCGCTACAACGTGAGAGGTTAGGTAAATAAATGTTATGTTTTTAGACTTATTTACATCATACAATATTAAAAACTCCTCTTCTGACAAAAGATTGTCATTTAACGCCAAAAGCAATCCTTCTCTTGCTTTTTTAAATTATATATTTTTTTGGATCTCAATAAATGAATTAATGCTGCGTTGCGCTGTTCTGTTTTACCGTTGCTTAGTGACTTTTACGTTCTTGGCTACAGCGGTGTGACGGCAAACTTCCGGTCGCTGTAGCCGTTCCATTCGCAGCTGTTGCTTAAAGTCCCTACTGTCTAAAAGAGCGACAAAATGTCCACAGCTCACTTCACGTTTGACGACGAACAAAACAAAACAAAGTGTAAAGCACGCAGAGCGCTCATTCGTGGCAAGAACACAACCAATTTGAAAAGACATTTACAGACGAGCCACCCGGACATTTTCTCAAATGTAATTTTACAACGATGTTCTTTTGTTTATTGAGCTAAGCAAAATTGGAATAGTGCAGTGCGTAGATGTTGTAGCATTAAATATTACGAACTGAAAAGTAGCTACTGTAAAATAGCCCCTTCTTCAAATTAGATGCGAGCACAATACTAATACGTAATATCATGATAAATACATTTGATTAATACTAATGTTTAGTATATTTTATAATGTTCTACTTGTTGACAATATCACAAATATTTCTATATTAGTCATGTGAAACATGAATGTTCACATCCTATCATTATACATACAAATCTAGCAATATTGTAGTATTTAAAACATACAATATTGCTAGACAAATGAATACCTTATAAAATCTTGTTACTTTTTTTATCCACCTAGCTGCCAACTTATTAAATATTTACTTTAAATGTATGCACTTATTGTTCAGCTCAGCTGTAAGCTTTAAGGTCCTGGACCTAACTTTATTTTTCTTTTATTGATGGTCAATTGGCAGCTAGTTATTGTTTACATTATCATGACAGTGTTTGTTGCTGCATAAAAGCTTTTGAATCGAAATAAAGACACAGTTGTGTTGAAATAAAGTTGAATTTGTCTTTTATATATTTTGGTTAAGTTTGTTTCCTATACCAGCTGTAAAAAATTGTCTAGTAGCCTAAATCTGTTATTGATTTTAGTCTTATTTTAGTCGACTAAAATACCAAGCAATTTTAGTCGACTAAAATACCAAGCAATTTTAGTCGACTAAAATAAGACTAAAATTAAAACAAATCAGATGACTAAAACTTGACTAAAACTAAAAAGAATTATAGTCAAAAGACTAAGACTAAAACTAAATTAAAATTTCGTGTCAAAATTAACACTGATGAAAACAAAATTGCCCACTGTTTTTTTTCTTTCTTTCTTTCTATCTATCTATCTATCTATCAAAAGTCCATCTATACTCTAAAAATATCATAACATTTTCTTATTGAGCCAATCATATTCAGATCTGCCTCCATTCAACACAATCCAATCAACAACCAGTGGATATGATCAAGCCAGACCCACATTTTTTAATTGTTTAATATGACACATAATGGGAAATTGTCTCAATACTTTAGTAAGGTTAGTCATGACTTCAGTTTCATGTTCACTCTGTTTCATCATTTACAATCAATATGATATAGATATATTGGTCTGTACTGGATATTTAATTTTAGAAAATCATTTCTGCATTATTTTTTTTTTAATGAAATGTGAAATGTTGCCATCATCTAGTGCTAACTTAAAGTGACAGCACTACACAACAACAAAGATTTAAGCCTTTAGGTTTCTTAAAGGAATACTTTACTCTAAAATGAAAATTTGCTAATATAATTATAAATTATTAATATATATTATTTTATATATATATATATATATATATATATATATATATATATATATATATATATATATTATTTATTCACCCTTATTCCATCCAAGATGTAGATGATTTTGTATCAGAACAAATTTAGTGATTGGTTGCTTGCCAAATTTTCAGTTTTGGGCGAACTTAAAAAGTGTCCTATAACAACGGGCCTATAGGGAATATATTTATTGAGTCTTTCTCATGAAAAACATTTACATTTCTCATCAAATATTCATCCAGTAATGAATAGCTATGCATATTTCATACTGTAAATGACAATGCCATGATGCCGAAATCAAGCATTTTTCCTTCTCAAACAAACATTTACAGATGTCACATGAATTTGTTTTTATGCATATCTTATTAATTGTATTAACAAAAAATGGACACCAGGAATGATACTGCAGTTCCCTAAAAAACAACTTAAGGTTAAAGTGTTTAAAATTTAACAATACCTCATAAAAGTAAGAACATCTTAGGAAATCTGACTATAAATTTGGTAATTAAAAGCTACAAAAAAGCTAGTGAAACAGGATTTCAGTCAAATTGAAGCCACAGTGACCCACAGTGACCTAAACATTTATGCATAATGAGCCATAAAACAGCATATACCCTGATTAAACGAAGCACACCGACGAGCACAAAGCCTAATATATAAAATATATGAAGATATGTAAAATCTCAACTTCAGCCACTGACCTGGATGCAGATTTACACCACTAAACCATCCAGAAAGTCCCTGCAACATACAGAAGCGTCTTGAGAACATGAGTGTTACTCAGACAGCAGGCAGATCCCTCCAAAAGGCTTCAGATGTCAGTGGGATCAAACTACAGGGCAGTTAATCCAAGCTTGGACCAATCTGTGTGCACATGGAGTGCCGCTCTATTGCCTCCCTGCACGCATTTTACACGACTTCATATGAACACGACAACAAAGCTCAAGTAAATAAAAATATTACCATACGACCATGCAAATAAACTTCACTAGAGGCAGCAGTCAAGATTGTGTATTTATTAATAAATTTTAAAGAGTAGTTTTAAATCAAATCCAGCTTTGTCCAGTAAAAAAAAAAGGTTATGTTACCACTAGGTGGTAGTGTTCAGCTTACTCTAACTACTCACAGCATAGTCCGAATATACTTTTGTGACCATATTAATGATTACCTGAGGGTTGTAGTTTATTCGTTATTGTGAGACTTATGTATAATCTCCAATTACTATTACGAAATTAAAACAAAAATAAAAAACTACTCCAAGCACATATTTATTTAATCTGTATTAAGTTTCTTATGTATACAAAAACACAGATGGGTTTAATGGAGCCGCTTAGCAAAATGACACTGTAGTATGAGGGCTGTGCAAATGGAGATTTGACTTGCAAATAGTAGAGTTGCATATTGTTTACAAAGCAAATCTGTTTTATGATATATTATTGCCATGTGAGACACATTCTCAAGCACCCATACACCGTCTATATGCACACAATTGACCTGCTACTCTAAATATTTCTAATTAAGAGAAAAAGAACGGTGATGTACATCTACAGACAGTGAAGAGTTATGAACCTTGCATGTGTCCATCAAATTAAAATATTTCTTAAGTTACATGGAATCCAACACATAATATAATGTTAACTTCACTTCACATTTATTGTATTAGACAATTATTACACTTCTATACAGAATTCAAAGACACAACTCTTAAAACTGAGATCACAAATATTAAAAAATATAAAAAGAACAAAATGTTATTTTATAAGCATATTGCCAGCTGTCGCTAACTATCTTCAAGCTTTACTGAGACGAAACTTCTGAGGCGGGGATCAAAGCTTCCTTGATATCAAAGGCATCGATGATTTCCTGCAAGACACGGGCCATAGATAAAAGTTATTTAATGTAAAGAAAGACTGTTCCATGCTAAATAAATATGATCTGAACATAGCAAAGTGGTAAACAAAATAGTCTTAAATAGCTGTTAAAAGATACAAGCCTTGGGTAATCCTGAGAACAAAACTATTTCTATATTATCACTTCAATTAGAATCCAGAAAACATTTCTTTCCAACCCCAAACATCTACAGTCTTAATGTGCTCACCCTCCAGCTTTCCTGGTTGATGGAGATGACACACTGATGTCGGACGACAGCTCCACCGGGCTCCATCTCACCTTCCTCTACTGGAGCTATAATACACCCATAATTCATTTAATCTCCAAGTACATTCAAACAAACTCAATCAAACGGTGACCTGTGGATTTGATCTCACCTATACAAGGAAGCCCATCTGAATCCATGTACATTCTCACCAGACCATCCTGAGGGAAATATTTCATTAGTTATTGTGAGACTAATGTTTAAACTCCAAAGCCGTTTCTTCTTAACTTACCCTTATGAGAAAAGATGTGTGGAAGATGTTCTCCACAGTCCGGGAGAAGGAGTTGGGGTCAATGACGAACTCGTAATATGAAATGGGTTCCTCAGCTGTATCAGAAAAATCATTTTTAATGGGATTTAAAATAGTCTGTTTTGCTTAACTGTGATATGTTATTTTATTTGTATTTTAACGTGCTTACAGTCATCAGCAAAGTAACTTTGCAGACATCCCAGAATTCTTTCAACCTCTTTCTCGGTTGCCTCCTGGTGAGATTCTTCCATTTTCTTCAGCTGTGTTGACAAGATATTTTCTTAATTTCTTAAAATCACACAGATTATCAAGAATATTGATTGACATTTGCATTTTAATGAGCACACCTGGGTGGGCATTATTCGTTTAGCCTCTTTGCTGGGGACTTTCCTTTGTCTTTCAACTCTCTGCCGTGGCGGAGGAGGCTCTGCCAAAAATGAGCCCAACCTTGAATTAAACAAAAATAGCAAAGGTTGTAAAGTATGCTGCACACTGTATTCATAATCTCTCCTTAATCAGGCTGTAAGTATTGTTTTTGTAAGCTATAAAACAGATAAATAGCCATTTTAATCAAACTGATTCAGAGGTTTAGAGTTAAGCAAAAGTAAGTATATCCAATAAATATCATGAAAAAATATATTCACTCATTACACTATAGTTCCTGAAAAGTTTCTTATGCTCATCAAGACAGTAAACCTGTGAATTATTTTTGTTACAATTTATAATAAAGTTTTTTTTAATTATTATTATTATTATTTATTCCTGTGATGGCAACGTTGAATTTTCAACAGCCATTTCTCCAGGCTTTAGTGCCACACATGACACTATCCTTCATTAAAAATCATACTATTAAGATGATTTTGTGCTTAAGAAACATTCACTTTTATTAACGTGGAAAAAGTTGCTGCTTAATACTTTTGTGGAAACTGTTATAGACCCCTTTTGCGCGGACGTCACAGGTACGTCACGGCGCTAGCTGGAGGCAAAACAAACGGAAAACTGGAGGCGGCTAATACAAACCAACACAGGGTCGGCTACTCAAGGAGCTTAAAATGTTGTCTTGTTGAGTTGTTGGTTGCCAGAATCCACGGAGAACATTTTATATACATTGTTGTGATTAATTGTGATCGGAATTTAAGAACATGGTAAGAAAGAATAAATACAGAAAGTTTATAATTAATTTGCAGTCTTCAGAATTTTTATTTCTAGAAAATATTTACATCTTAATAATAATTTTACTGTGATGTCACTCTTTATTTAATCTAAGGATTTATATGCCCTCAGTTTTCTTTACTATAAATGCCCGGTTTCTCTATCAGGTAAGTGTAGATGTCAGGCCACTCAATCGGAGGTAATCCTGTCAGATCGTCCATCCAATGAGTGATTGTGTACGGGTCGACCAATCTGGTTCCGTCCGTTAAAGTTAACTTTTTCAAATAATTATTGCGGTCCCGGACAGTGAGTGACCTTAAATATTCAGATAAAGCAGATTATTCAGATTTTCTCCAGCCATTATTAAAAAAACAAGCTAAGAAAACTCGCTAGCTTCCGTTCGTTCAAGTGTTGAGGGGAATCTTTCTGCCTCCAGCTAAGCCCCGCCCACACAAATACGTCACCTTGTTTACCAACTGTAAAAGGGTCTATACATTTTTTTTCAGTATTTTTGATAAATAGAAAGCTCAAAAGAACAGAATTTATTTGACAGAAACCATTTGAAACATTATACAAGTCTTTACTGTCACTTTTTATCAATTTAATGTGTCTTTGCTGAGAAAAAACATAATGAACATTTCTGAAGAATAACACAAATGTAACTTTGAACTGATTCACTTACATCAACAGTTTTAACTGATTCAAGATCCTTTACTAAAGTGGGCCACCAATACATCAGTTCAATATTTCAGTACATGGGGCGAGAAGAGAACGACAAAACCAGCCCAATAAACTTAATTAGGCTTAAAACTAAAAGTTTTGCAATTACCTGCAAAATAATTTCAGTTTTAATGTGAATTTCCAGTATATCCCCTTGTCTTAAACACTCAACCTAATTACCTAATCGCCTTCAGTTTCATTTACTACAGACATACTCACATGTAGTGGAATGAGGGGGCTGTTTTGAAGCAGTACTCAGATCTCTTTGCAAGCCTTTGCCAGGCTCCTTGTGGTAAATATCCCTCCAAGTTCCCATCCTGACCACTTTCATCCTCCAAACGATTCAGACCCATGAAGGACAACTAGAATGATCAATATGAGAAATCAATCAAGAAAAACAAAATCATTAGACAGTGAATCTGAACATCATTTTATCCTAAATACAAGATCTGGGCTGTGTTTGTCAAAAGCACTGTGAGCTTAGTTATCAAAGATAACACTGGTGGCAATGGTTCACATCTACTTAAAGGTACACTAAACAATATATAAAAAGCACTTTTGATCACAGTGTCGGACCGAGAGAAGAGAGCGCTCAATTTGAGCGCTTTCAAATATCAACATAATTTGGCAAAATTCACTTAGTGCATCTTTAAGCCTGGAATACACTAAATGATTTTTGCCCCCATTTTTCGACAGGTTTACAGTCTGGAGAAGACAATTTTACAACATGTTGTTTTCATTTGCCAAGAGTCTCCTAGCAACAATGCGAATGTTTCTGCGTGATTTCGTTGTGATCGACACAACTTGACGGTCTGGTAGCATGTGATCCTCAGATGTGTAGTGTATGATAGCCAGTTTTCCTTCATCGCCATTTCAAAAGATGGTAATGATGCCTTGTGTTTAAAAAATCTGTTCATTTTTTTCAGTCATGTAGTGTATTCCAGGCTTTAGGCTTAAGATGATTTTAGAAAAATGCAGGTCTGGCCTATCTTTTTTTTTTTACAGTAACATACCAGATGTTCTGAAAATGCAGACGGGTCAAACGCAGAGCCTTCAGCATGCAGCTGGCTGGCCTTTTCCTTCCCTAGATCAGTGGCTAGCACCAGGAGTTGAGCATCCAGTGCTGCTTCACGAGCCTGCCTCACTGAAAATAGACACAGGCCATAAAAAAACCAGCAGGAGATGATCATTAAGACATAATACATAGAAAATGAAATGCGTGTGCGCAATGCTCTGCCAGGCTATGCATCCTAATAATTGACTGAACTGCATTAGTTCTGTAAGTAGGTACCAGAATATGTAGTGTAGAAAAATAATACCATTGGCAAATAGTTTGTTGGCCTCTTCTAAAACATCAGTGAGTTTATTGTTAGCAGGGTTCAGCATGTCCTCGCGATTTTCTGTATACAAAAAAGCATACACACAACAATATACTTACAATGCTTTATAACTGAAACAGCAAACTGTATCACTGAAGAAACTTTAGCATTATTAATACTCACGCTGGACTTGATTGATCAGATCCCTGTACTTGCTCCTGATCTCTCTCCTGCGTGTTGGATCATCATCTTCCTCACTAATACCGGAGGGTCCCGCACCAATATCATCTTCATCACCCATATCCCCAGGTCTCTCTGGCCGGTTCCGTCCACCCAATCCATTTGATGTTCCTGCCGACTCTTCTTGATTACCTTTAGATTTTCTCCTCGAATCAGACATCTTCAATGTTTCTGCTTGATTTTCTATTCAGAGAGACACATATGTCTGAATAACAGAATTACAGAAACTTTAAATACCTACATCAATAAAGTCTGATTATGTTGTAACAAGCACTGCAATGAGAGGTGCACACTGGGAAGTGTTTTAAAAAGTTACGTAGGTGTCACCCAAGTATTTAAAGATAATATAATATAACATAATATGCAGCACAGTGTATTAAAGCATCGCATAGCAGTTTCCTGCTAATCACACGGTTGGTAAAAACACTATTTTACTGGTAACAAACAGATTTTACTGATACTTTTTTAAAAATAAAGTTTATTTTCAAAACAATACCATCCTGTGCGCAAGCAATCTATGCAAATATAACTGCTGAGACATTGTATTTACACAAATATTTCCTGACAGTGATCATGTTTGCGATCCACTAAAGTTGAGCTACAAATGCGATGAGACATCGGAAAATAAAAACAGAGAATAATTAATAAACACTGATGTACAAAAACGAGCAAATTACAATGTAAAATCAAAACTTACAAACTTCAAAAACTGCAGGGTTCACGTCTGTCATTTGCATCAACGATGAAATCTTCGCGGGAGAAGAAGGAAGTGTGTTTACTGGCCTGACGTCATTTCCGACGCATTCTATGACAAAACCTGTGACTGTAGTATCATGATTGTATTTTATATTATTTTATTTATTAGTTCTTCCCCTGGTTTATATTTTTTATACTATGTGTACAATATTGTTTAAGCATTAACAATAGCTATTTATGAACTACATCTTTTGTCCGATTTGTCACTCACATAATCTCACATCCTTATGGTAGTTGTAGTCCTTATTAAGCAATTTGTCAGCAATATACCTTAAAAAAACATACACAGTATGTAATCTAAATTGTTAAACAAACCTGAAAGTGTTGTTAACCAAGGATCTTAATTTACCAATACATCGAAAAACATTCTAAAACACAAAGAAAATTTCTAAATGAATCTATGGCGAAATAGCCTCCCTTGTTAGTCTACAAATTGACGTCATGACTGAGGAGTACAGATTATGTAGTTTTGTTTTTTCCAGAATAAAAGCTTATTTGCGAGTTTGTATTTTTCAAATAACTATAAATATATTTAGGTAATTGTCGTGCATTTAGCTGTAAATTTATGATTTTTTTTTATTTATTTAACGTTATAAGTTTTGTCTGATATAATAGGTTTAGAGATCAGAGTAATGAATTAAATCCCTCCTTCCAACAGAGCAAAAAAAAAAAAAAAAGAAAGAAAAACACCTAAAAATACCGAATAGGGTGTGTTTCAAAAATCAGTAAACTGCTACCTAGACAAGATTTCTGGCTGTTACTGTGGCGAGCGTTGTTGCACAAACTGCGCGCTTCCGTGGGTATTTTGAAACACAGCCATCAGAATCCGGAAATTAACAAACTCGTGATGTCAGGAGGAGTGGGAGAGAAAGGAGAAATGTACGTGTATTTCCTAGGATTTCTGGACTGTAGAGATATGACATCGTCATATGATGGAGTTACAGCGTGAAACGAGCACTGGACATGTTTCAGGGAGACTGTGGATGATCGCTGGTCCAAACTGAAAGTGTTTTCACGCGCATCGTGTGCTTCCTATTCCAGATCGACTTTTCAGCAAACATGACGCGACTCTCGTTAGAACAAGTGACTGATTTCGTTGATTTCACGAAAGGAAAGGATCTAAAAGAGTTTTTCAAACAGGGATACTCAAGCATCTCATCTCAAAACTTCCTGTCTGATGTTCGTCTGAGTCCAGATGGACGTCACATTCATGTCATTGTGCGTCAGCCCAAGAGTGGTCTTATGACACACGACAAATATCAGCGACCTCATCTCATGCAATGCCAGAAACACAATGATTTAGTGCTGTCTGGAAATGGGCCTGTAGTGGATGTTATTTACGTTCCTCAAAGCAAACCAGAAGATGGAGCCTCTGTGCTTGGAGTTATATTTGAGAATGGAAGAGTGGAATTCTGGAAATTCCTAGAGTGCAGATCAGGCTGGAATTTACTCCAGACTGCAGATCTGTGTAACAGCCCTCGTGCTAAAGTCAGTTCTGTGTGCATTTGCCAGAATTTCATTATATGGTGTGAGGAGCGACCACCATCTGAGAACTCCAATAGTGCATGCAGCAACTTCAGGTTCTGCATCTGCAAAAAGACTGTAGAAGTTAATGAGGGAGGTGTCAATTTAGGAAACATGAAAATTGCATTGCACAATAATCCTCGATACACAACTGTCAGTTCTGGGAATTTGTCTATCTGCTCCCAGACATGAGGGAAAACTCTTCCATTGGAATTTCAAAAGTGTTTCTTGCATGGTCTCCTGAACATGACACCTTTAGCGTGCATAGTGCCTGTAGTTGCACACTTATGAAAAGCTCAAGCAAGGAATCTGACTTCAAGAGACTTGTTACAGACTGCATTGGCCTTTTATCTACCATTAATCCTCCTGATATCTGTGGATTCTCTCCAACTGGATGTGGAGACCTCCTTCTTCTTCTTAGCACTGGTTGGGTATGCATCATGAAGAGGGATGGCAGTCTTAGCCACATATACAAACTTCCTGATAATTGCTTAAGTGCTAGTGGGACCCAAAATAGCCTGAAGATATATAACGAAATCCTGGCACTAACAATAGGCCGGACCCTCTTCTTAATCGACACCAAATGTGGTCTGGAATTAGAAAGAATAAGTCTGAAAACAGAAGGTCTTCTCTTCATAAACAACTTGGACAGTCACTCTCCACAAATGTTGTCAGAAACCGGGCTGTTTGTGGTCACGCAAAAACCAAAGCCTTCTCCAACACTTTCTGAAGACTCGAATGCACTTTTAGTTGAGACTGTCTTTGAGGAGGCATGCAAATACTATCAGCAAAGAAGTTTAAGTAGCACGCAGCTCACGGTGGAGAAGCTCAAAAAAGGTGGGATGTTTCAAGCGCCCATATCGCTAGCTGCCATCCTTAAGGATTACCTCAGCAACCAGAAGACCAAACCTGGCGAGAAACATTCCACAGGTCAAGAAAGGCTCATGAGCTCACTCGAATCAGAGCTTAGGAGTCTCGTTTCGTTGGAGGACGTCAAAACGTCAATGGTGAATGCTTCAGAGAAAGATCTAGAGAACTATTGTGAAAGCTTGGTGCAGCAGGAGATCTGCCGGCTGCTTAGCGGTGAGATAGAGAGGGAGAATCTTCAGTATCTAAACAGCATCTTCAATCTCTTTCCCACTTACTCCTGGCATGCCATGCAAGCGGTTCTGCATCTGAGGTGCAACGGTGAGGGTTTGTTGTCGTCTAAAGCTCCTGCTGAGTTATGGAAAATCATCCTCAGCCCTGTGCAACCCACAGCAAACTTTGCTCACTGCAACGGTCAGCAGAAACACACTACGGTGCCTGTTTTTGAGCTCTTGTGCCAATCCATCTTCAAATTCCAGCCCAGCTGGCTCCCCAGGTTTCTCGAACTGGCACAACAACAATCCGGTGGGTCCTCTAAGTCTTCGTGGGGTTACAGCATGAAGGAGAGCTCTGAGAGCCTGCCGCTCTATAAACGGGCTTTGACTGTGCTCCCTTGCAAAAGGACCTACCAACACCTGGAAGTGGAGCTGCTTTTGTGCAGCGAGCGGCCTAAAGCTATAATGCAAGCGTTGCGGATTCTCATCAAGCAAAGCCAGTGGGAACGGGTTGCGCAAGTAGCCGAAAGGTTCTGTCGACAGAGCCCGCTTCTGAACAAAGAGATTTTCATTGCTCTGCTGTGCGAAGTGTCCCAGCATAGAGACTTGGACCCCTTTTTGGACCTGCTATGGACTCTTTGTCCAGAGGACATGACTGTGACAAGCATACTTAATATTGTATTGACAAACCTGCCTGATTCAACGCAGAACTCTGGTCCTTTCGAGGCTCACGGCAGCCAGGTCACCATCGGGCTTTTGAAACCACTGCTCAGAAAAGTTCTCCAAAGGGAGACCAAACCGAACCAAAGGTACGCAGATATCCTTCAGTCACCCACAGTTCCTCCACTCACTCCTCCACGTCAACCGAAGGGACTGTTCAGAGATGCTGAGCAGCAGGAAACCAAGCAGAGGACTTCCTCTGGATCTCAAGTGACATCTCAAGCCAAGCTGCTCTGACTTTCCCAGTCTCAAATCATGTCTGACCCTTCCCATAGACTGTTATTAAAATTGTCTAAGAGGTACAGGTAAACCCAAAATGAAATTCTATCATCATCTGCTCATGTTTATGTATCTCCAAACCTGCATGACTTTCTTCTTTGGAGGACTTAAAAATAGATTCTAATAAACAATTTAACAGATTTTATCTATACAATAAAAAACAATTTCATTGAAAACAATCTTTGAACCCCATTGACTTTCAAGGTATTGCCTGTATTTTGTGTTCTACAAAACAAAGTAAGCCATACAGGTTTGGAACAACATGAGGGTGAATAAATAATTACACATTTTCATTTTGGCATAACATGTTCTAAACATCATTACAGAGCTTCGGATCGAACAATATTCCATTTACTATTAAGATTGTAAAGTAATAACTTGCAATGCACAGATGTTCAACTACTGCTTAATTATTCCTAATATAGAATGTAATATATGTTGTTTTTATGTTAACTAGGTTTGCTGCATTTCATCTAATGTGTTTTTGGTGTCTTTTAAACTGTTTTCTATTTCTTAATTTTCAGTTGTCTTTTTTTATAGCCACCTTATAAAGGCATGTTGTTATCAAGATCCTAATGCAAGGTCAGAGATGACTACACATTCTCCACATTTCATGCTCTCATTTATTGTATAAACTCTTAGAATAACAATGTGTTTTTTTTTCCGTTGACACTACAGTTTTGTCACCATATGCTGGCGTAATTTTTATTTTAAGAAAATCATGTGGAAAATGTTTGCTAAGGACTGTGTTAGTCATTAAAAGAAATGTACAGTAATATAAAATGTAATGTGCGTACTGATGCATTGGACATTTTAGATTTGGTCATTTCATGTTTTCATGCCTTATATATTTCTTGAATTGCTCTTGTGTTTATTGCTATCGCAGGGATTATAACACTGATAAAAGCAATTAAATATGACTTGTGTATTGCTGCCACTCCTTTTCAAGTCTCTTTCTGAGCTGAAGTGTCACAGCCGTCATTAATGATTTCTGGTTTTGTGGTCAGAGAGGGGAATTCTGATGTGTTTCCAAAGCAAAGCTTCATAAACTCACTCGGTCTGTACAGCTCCACCCTCTGCATTCCTACTGAGCTCAGCAGCAGCATTCACAGCACTGCTTTAAATTCAATTCAACTCAATTCTATTATAGAGTGACCAGCTTCAAACTCAATCACATTGGACAGGCTCGTGTTGCCCTGAATTGACTCGTCATAGCTAATTGTATTTGGAGAACTGGAACACTTCTGTTTTCTCTGTGATGCAAGTGTTTACTAAGTATTGGTTCGACTGAGTATTCTGCAAAATGTATTTGAAATTTTATATTTTGATCTAAATTTAATAACTAAGACACAAAAAAAAATTATACATTTAAAAACAATTGGTAAAAATGTCTGAAATATCTCTTGCATGCTATA
Organism: Carassius auratus; assembly: GCF_003368295.1. Taxonomy (NCBI): domain Eukaryota; kingdom Metazoa; phylum Chordata; class Actinopteri; order Cypriniformes; family Cyprinidae; genus Carassius; species Carassius auratus. Next base: position 4,313,108 of record NC_039280.1, read on the forward strand.
GACAAATCTTTGCCACATTCGGTCCGCTGAGGAAAAAAGTGAATTGTTTAACACTCATACTGGGCAGTTTGAGTAACTGCGGTTTCTAGGGACATGGGACAAAACTTTCAGTAAAAAGAAAAAAACATTTCCAGTTTGATTATTAAAGATGATTGCAAGAATGGGTTTACACAAATGTAAATCTAAATTTTTTTTCTTGCTTGCAACACTACAAAAACAAAATGCCTATGATGCAAATAAAATAATTTTGTCAAAACCAAAATATTTTTTGTCAATGGTGCTGAAAATTAAATGGAGCTGAATTTTTATATATATATATATATATATATATATATTAGGGCTGCCAAACGATTAATCACATGCAAAAATGTTTTTGCGTAATATGTGTGTTCTGTGTATATCCATTTATATATTCACGCGCACACACAAAAAGTATATATTTTGTGTATACTATAAATTAATATATTAACAATAAAATAAAATTATTAAAAAAAAATTCTGAAAAATATGCATCTGTATTTATATATACATAATAAATATAAACAGTATATATACATTTATGTAAACGGAAACTTTTATTTTGGATGTGATTGTGATTAACCATTTGACAGCACTAATTTATGTATGTGTGTGTGTATCAAAAGAACAGATAAATACATATTTTCTAACATTCTAAAATACTTTATTTTCTATCACATTTGATCAATTTAATTTTAATTACTTTTGAATGGTAGTGTAGTGCACATATAACATGAATGTGTATAAGTTTTAGATTTATATGATTTCAAGACCAGTTGCGTGGTTTTCCAGTTATGCCCTTGTTGCGCATGTCTATTAAGTATCTCTGGTATTTACTAATCTGAATGCTAAGCGTCAGCTCTAATATCGAGAAATGGGCTATATACTTTTTTGTAATTAACATTTTTCCTGCTATATGATCTCAGTATTTTTTGAAAAAGTCTCTCTCTCTCTCTCTCTCTCTCTCTAAGCAGCACAGATATGTGTGGAATGTGTGCGCCACTGCTCTAGTGCTTCATCCTGATTGGCACACTGTTGTAAAGGCAGGAGTCACAGGGTGCAGGGTTACTGGGGGAGGGTTCTCGATGGGTCAGTTTTCTCTGGACAGACTTGGCAAGCAATTCTTTACACCAAACAAACAGGTTCAGCATGGTAGTGTCAGCACCTTTTATTATGATTGTAATTAATACATGACATAAGATAGAAATGTTTAACAGGCCTCAGAGCACAACACTTCAAAAAGAGGCCACTTCTTGCTGGTTTATACAATCACAGTCTCCACAGTAACTCATGAGCTAAATTCATTATTAGGACAATCTAATAGAAAGGTTGTTTTATATAAAATATATGCCAGCAGTATATCTATAACAGGATACCCATATTTCTTATTGAAAAATGGCATAAATAAATTTCAATGCCTACAGGACCACGTAAAGTGCGTTCTAAAGCTTTAACTCCCATTAATGCCTCACAATACAAAAACATATTACAGTTGTAACAGTAAAGTTGTGCTTTTCATTTAAATATCAAGTGCTAAAATAATTTGATCCAAAGTGAATTTATGATAATCTACTGCACTAAAAACAAAGAAAGGGGTACAAAGAAGCTAAACATTGTCTATACTTGTCAATTAATTGATCTGTGGGTCAATTTTTATAACTTAACAGTCATTTTTATTTATGTGCTTATGTAAAATGTGGTTGTTTGCCATTTCCCAATAATTCAGGTTTGAGGTGGGCCTTTGGGAAAGGATTCATCATGAAGTTATTGTTCCTTTAAAGAGAGAAATCAGAAGTAAACCATTTGAATTGATTCATGACAGCAGGTAAACAGTAGACTTTTTCATGATATGCTTCCACATTTAAAAAAACAATAAAATTATTTACTCATAAGCATCTGAATACTTCATCCTGCGGTAGTACTTGGCCAGTTTAACTGAGAAAATGATGCTGGGGATCAGGAACATCATACACCAGCCCAAACTCAACCAAAAGGCATTCTGCAGAACAGACAGGATGTTATGTTTTATTAGATGGCAACCATGTGCACTTACAAATCTCTCAGCGCTGTAATATGGAAAAAGAAGCAGCTAGAGCTGAGGATGGATTCTTACCAAAGATTCTACCAAGTGTTTACAGACGAGCTCCTCTGATCTGTCTACTGCTGCAGCTGCAGGCCCACAACGACCCACCTTCTCTGTGATCTGACACACAGTGCAACACCATAGTATTAATAATTCACCAATAACATAGTCGGCACCTTGAATACAAATAAAGACATAAACAATACCGTTTGATTTGCCCAGTAAAGAAATGTCTGAAAGATTTTTATCTGACAGTCTACGAATGCCCTGCTTTCCTGCAGAAGAGAAGCATACAGTTACTATAAAATGCACAGTAGATTTTTTTTTCATCACTGCAATACAGTAATCATCCTGACAGATAATTTCTCTAAATATAGCTTTGATTTTGCAACACTCACAGTTTGCACTATTTTTGATATGTTGTAGTTCAGGACGTCCTGAGCATAGCCAACTTCTTTGAAAACATTTTCCATAGCTGCCTATAAAACGAATAAAGAGAAGAAATTTGAAGATATTTTTTATTATTTAAACCATTTTAATTTACTTTAAAACTTAATTTATCCCTGTGATGGCAAAGCTGAATTTTCAGCATCAATACTCCAGACTTTCAATGTCACATGATCCTTCAGAAATCATTCTAATATGGTGATTTGCTGCTTAAGTAAAATGTTATTATTATTATTTTTAAACATTTGTACTGCTCAATCATTTTATGGAAACCTTTTCAAGATTATTTTATGAACAGAAAGCTCAAAAGAACAGCATTTATTTGAAACAGAAATTGTGGTATCGATATAAAAGTCTTTCCTGTCACTTTTGATCAGTTTCATGCATCCTGGCTGAACAGTACTCTACACTAGTGAATTTTGAAACAATGACAATATTTCAAATGCTCCCTGATACAACCTGCAATAACTGCAAGTAGCAAACCATCATAATTCATGGGGTCTATAATTCAATTCTTTAAAAAATGATATACTGTAGTTTAGGCTATAGTATTATACATACGGATACTCTCATGCACTTATGATGGCTAGTGTTTACTTACAGTGATTTGTGATGCTTCTTCACTGAGATTCTTAACAGTGCTGTTCAGCTCCTTCTGCAAAGAGGAAAAGGATGTAGATCCAAAACTAGTAAACCAAACTCATACAAACTATTCAAGAACACTTTGTGTTTAATATTTATTCATTCCTAATTATAATGTCATGTTCAGTTGAAATGTAAATTCTGAGTACTGTCTTTTGTGTTGTGTCAACACACCAGCAAAGGCATAATGTTAGACATGACGTCAGTCTGGATGTCACGCAGATCTCTTGCTTCCCCGTGCAGTTCATCTTTTTTAGCTTGGTTACTCTGAAAGACACAAATAAGTGTACGTGATCCATCTCGGTCATTCAATGAGCAGGGGGTGTTAACAAGACAAGTAAACAAAGTAACTTTCACCTGTTTGCCAGCCAAGACATCCAGACTTTCTGCTACTGAGCTCAGATCATTCCCTGACAAGTCATTAATCTGAAATAAAAAATGTTTTTCTAGATTTTGAAATATATTCATATAAATATATTCTCAATAATTACTTCCTCATATTTTGGCCATATATATATATATATATATATATATATATATATATATATATATATATATATATATATATATATATATATATATATATATATATATGCATATATTGTGTATATATAACACAAAACGTGGGCACAGGTATATTTGTAGGAATAGCCAAAAATACATTGTATGGGTCAAAATTATTGTTTTTATTTATTTATATATTTTTATTTTGTTTGATGTTCCATGAAGATATTTTGTAAATTTCCTACCGTAACTATATCAAACCTTAATTTTTGATTAGTAATATTCATAGCTAAGGACTTCATCTGGACAACTTTAAAGGTGATTTTCTCAATATTCCGATTTTTTTTTTTTTGTCCTATCCTAACAAACCTACATCAATGGAAAGCTTATTTATTCCGTTTTCAGATGATGTATAAATGTGAATTTCAAAAAATGACCCTTATGACTGGTTTTGTGGTCCTGGATCACATATATGTGTAATGCTATGATCACTATTTATTTATTTTTTTACCATATGAATAATGCTCATGTGTACCCGTTAATAAATTATACTTCATTTGATATCACAAACAGTACGTGCTTATGTCTTTTTGAGAAAGAAGTATATGGTGTACCTGATGTATAATGTTGCTGAAGTTCATACTGCTGGTCCTGCTGGAGAAGTTGTTTAGCTGGGACTTTACCTCTGGACTGAGGATGGTGATGTTTGCTATGTTGATTTGTAACCCATTAAAGGTCTGATCAATCTCATTAGTGTACTGTTGAGAGAATCGGCCATTAGTGTCCAATAAGTGATGCATCAATCATAAGAAAGTAAAGAACGAGTTATAATATCTCACCTGTGAAACATCTAATTTACTATTTAGATCGAAGATCTCATTCAGATGAAATGTGGTCCACAACGGCATATTCTTCTGACAGTCACTAGAAATTATGAAATGTGAATTTACTGATTTATATTGGATGTAAATAATGTAAATATGATAGCCATCCATCATGCTGTCCTGCGTGTGACATACCTGTACACATTTATAATATTCAGGTTTGTTTTCAAATTCAGGACCGTGGACAGGTTCAGACCTGGAATCAGCCCTGGAGTGTCAATAAGCTATGAAACACAATATGATAATTAAATATATGGATAATGGTTGATGCAAAAACTTACATTTACTGAAAACTAGTCAAGGTCATACGATCAAACACAATGAGTCAGTGTTGCTGGAAATACCTGGATGAGTTCCTTGGTTTGCCATGGTTTACAGATCAGGGTATAGGTATTTCCTCCCACTATGAAAAGTATCAACACTACTAACATGAAGATCCAGGAGACCAGGAAGCTGAAACCTACTCCTCTAAAATGGCACAAGAGGAAGTAATTACTGCACGTACAGTTTTACAACACTGTTACACAAGCACAAATCAAAAGGGGAATTTATACTCACGCCATGAAAAATATTCCTCCACAGTTAGATGTGCCAGAACGTTCAGAGGGATTGTCTTTAGGATTTAGTCCAGCTACACCCAGCAGCAGACCCAGAAAGTTACAGATCACCACCAGCAAAATCACACAGCTCAGGACCAATCCAACAGCCCGACTATTACAAAAAAAAGATTATTTGAGATTGTTATAAAAATACATTGTATTTGAACACAGAGAATCACGGTTAATTAGAACAAGATGCGTTTAAGTACCTGATTTGACTTGATCTCTCTATGTAAGGGGAATTATCATTGATCAATGTCCGCACGTCCGTTAGTTTTGCTGAGAAAGTCTTCAAATAATCAAGAGGAAGGCCTTGGGTCACACCTGAGATCTTGGTTTTTATTGTTTCAAGCTGCAATAGAGCCACTGTAAAAGACACAAGGCACACCATCACTTAACAACTAGACTGATCAGTAACTTCAAGTACATCACACTACTTAACCCTTAAGTGAACAAACATTTGAGAATTAAGATAGCCCGATCAAACGATTCCCCAGAAAGAAGACTCATTAAGGGCACTTAACAACACAAACTTACCCTGCACACTTAGTCTGGACTCATTATTCACCTTTGCTGGAATGCTGTCAAAAAAGTCTCTCCCCTGGGATTCAAACATGTACAATGAACATCATCCCTTCGCAATGATTAAATATATATGTAGGACACAGAAGTTATGAATGTTTTCTTTTTCTAAATTTTTCTGAATTAACTTTTTACCCAGCAAAGATTACATGTATAATTACACAAAAATGTATAGTCTTACCAAAAATAATAAAACAAATAAAAGTTAAGATATTAAGCAACACTGTTTTCAAAATTGATAATAATAAGAACACCAAACACCAAATCAATGGTAGTTTATAGAGAGAGGGGGAGGGGAGAGGGAGGGAGAGAGAGAGAGAGAGAGAGAGAGAGAGAGAATACACTGAAGTGAAATTCTATAGCTGTGAAAGAGGGCACTAACCTTATTTGCCTGTCCAATGACATCAGCATTTATAGCCTTGTCTACAGAAGATCTCAGGTCGTCTTGATCAGGAAACTACCAAATTGTGAGACAGATAAAGCACATACAAAGGTTTTTTTTTTCATTATAAACTATATTTTAAGCCTAAAAAACATTATTATTATTATTTTGTATGTCTCCTTTTGCTTTCATGACAGCAGCACTCTAGAATGAACTCCACACATTGAAGTCACTAGACAAAATGAGTAGTTTTCATACAGTCATGTGAACTAAGCCCCATTATTAAACTACTTAGGACTGTATTCTGGATGTGTGTGATTTGTAATATACTTTTCAAAAATACTATTCATCTTATATGGGCTTATAATGAGGAAAAAAATACTTATTTCACCTTTAATATTTATTATAAATATTTTATATGATTATAATTATTTACAAATTATTAATAAACCTATATTTTCAGTGTTGTATCAGACGCCATTGCACTGTACGGTTGAAGCAGAGCACCATATTTAACACTAGAGGGCAGTACTAGCTGTGATTAAACACTACATGCTGGTATCTACATAAACAATGGCAGTGACACATTCTTAGTTTTCTCTACAACAGCCTGTATTTATGAAAATGTTTTCCAACCAGGTAAGAGTTAGGTTTCCAAGAGAAAATGCTTTCAAGCATTGACATGTTAACGATAACTTCTTGTGTTACTCCTTACTGTTTGCGCCCTTGTTACCGTCTCAAAGCTTTCCTTCAGTGACAGGGTTTGAGCCTTTGTGTGCACAGGTAACTGGTAATACAACCTGGCCCTCTGTACTTCTAGAGGAATGCTGTGTAATAGTCATGTAATCTAAGCCAAAACATTGTTTTGTGGGTCTTATATGTTTCCTCCAGAAGATTGATGCAGAATTCGTTCTGCTCCAATCACTAACCTGAGACAACCACAACCACAAATCGTCTAGATCTTAAAAGAAAGGGCGAATGATTGTATAATGATCCACCCACATTTTTGCAGGTATTTGCAGGTATCTTAATGCTCAACCTGAAACTACCGCAAAGCCTAAAGTGGAATCAGGATATAATCAGGACTCCACATGCACCGCTGAACAGCCATAACACAATTCCCCACTGAGCTGTTCACTGGTTTATCCCCAGGACAGCTAGGGTTTAGCTTACGTCAAGGCTTCCTTCCAGTGATAGTTTGTTCAGTTCTGGTAGCTGGGAAGTGCAGTTTACACAGTCTGGCATATGCAAAGTGTTGTCAATCCGCTGTCTCACAGCAGATAAATTAGCTTTCAGCACATCCAGCTTTGGTTTCAACAGCTCCAAGGTTTTATTAAGCTTCAGCAGTTCATTGCTGGTGCTGTTTATCACTGTAACACACATAAAGAACAAAATGGATTTAAAATCAATGGATTCATTAATGCTGCAAAGGTGAGTCGACAAGCAAAGGTTTGATCACAGAGCAAGTTTCCCAAATAAAGGGGCTGCTTTTTCATTTGATGGGTAAATGCATACGTACCGTGGGCTATTTCAGTAATGGAATTGAACGCTGGGTCGAGGGGACCTTTAAGACCATTTTGGATTAATTTACCAAGCAAAGGCCCTGTTTCTATTAGACAAACATGCAGGAATTCAGTGTGAGATTAAAAGAAAAACAAATGGATCAAAAAAGAAATAACATTTATATTGTGACTACAATTTAAGATAACTATAATACATGATACAGAAAGGAAAATGTATTTCCCTCATGCATTTCAAATTTGAGTGCAATCTTGTCATTTTTAATGGTTCTGCCATTCATTTGTGCCATTCATTTGTGATCCTTGTCTTAAAAGATACAAACCAGACGTACCATTGACATTGCTTTTGACCGCATCCACAGTCGCATAGCTCTCATTCTTAATTTGATCGATTTGCTGTTGAGGAATAAAAAGTTGTTTCAATTTTCTCTTATGTATCAGCTATATTCAGTTTAATTCAGTATTGTTATAATTTGATTCCATTTCAGCTGTTGATATAAATCAACCTTGCATAGAGTTTAAACATAAGACTCCAAAAGATTTCTATTTTAAATAAATTATGTTCTTTAAATATTTCTATTTATTATTTACTATTCATTTTAAATTTAATTAAAATTTATTAAGAATCTTGAAATAAATCACGGCTTTCCCAGAAATATTAAGCAGCACAACTGTTTTTAACACTGATAATAATTAGAAATGTTTCTCAAGACTGGAAAAATCCAGCATTGTATCACAGGAAAAAATTACATTTTAAAATAATATAGTAAATAGTTATTTTACATTGAAATATTTCAAAATCATTGTTTTTGCTGTCTTTTCAGAGCAAAAAAAATAAAAAAATAAAAAATAAATCTCACTTAATCTCTCTATATGGTATACCTTAGGAATAGTGTCAAGATAGTTTTTGACATTCTCCAAGACTTCAGTGAGTTCTGTGGGGCTGCGCATAACAGTCTCTGAAGTGATTGTACTGCTCAGGAACATGCAAACATTCCCTGCCCTGCATAGCAATTGATACTAATTAAGCTAAATATAAAATGTCAAAAATATCATTACAGTAACATTATACTCCAACCAGTGCTCACAGAATTAGTACAGTGATGAGAAAAGTGGCCAAGTAAAAGCTTCTTCGCTTGCAGTGGATGTTCGATGATTGCTTCTGCTCCATGCGGCCCCCGCAGTTACCACAGCAACGACAGCAGGCAAAGATTAGGCCAATTAGAGGCATCAGGACAATGTAGAGGATCCCAATGGCCACGCAGACCAGGAAACCTATCTCATATAGCAAAACCTAGTCAAAAGTGAAAGAAGATAAGACAGGTTGGTTGCTGTAGGTATAGCTAAATTAAGCAGTAAAGATGAGGTAGGTTTAAAAAAAACACTCTTGATGACATTATATGTGTACTTATGCGGGTCAATATATGTTCAGCTCAACTGTGTATCCAAAACATGTCTGACGCTGTGTAATCAGATCAGCCAGTCGAAACTGGCAAATGAGTCAGTGTTTATACAACAATATATTGGTGTTGGCATGATTCAAAAACCCTGAGAAACTTGTCCTAGAACACACACTTCAATTTATATATGTCCGTATTCAAATAAGTACATTCTTCTTTTTTTGTGTGTGTGTGTGGGTGTGTCTTTAACACACACAAAAAACAGTAACCTACATAAGATAACAAAATACACATATTTACGTACACACATATATATATATATATATAAAACTATGATCAAGGTGTCATTGCTTATCAGAGCATTCATTTACATGCAGGTGTGACATACCTCTTTAACCCTCTCCATGCTGTAATCGTTATCTTTTATCATTCTAATCAGCAGATCTACAGGAAAAAGACATACCAAGAAGACATTATACATATTCTTTTTAATATTCATTTACACAACATAAAATAACATTATAACCAGTATCACATCATTCTGCTAGTTCTAAAAAAAGTAAACAGGTAAACAGCGATGAAGTAGCCAAACAGCTATTGATGACAGCAAGTAGGTATTACAGCAAAATAAAATTCTAAGTAGAAAGGTAGACTATACACAATACTCTATTGATGGGTAATGTTGTCATTGTAACCTTAACAATTTCATGTGGTTTCCATGGAATAATATTTCTGTAAAGTAATGCTTCATTCTATTGTTAGATCAAATAAGTATTGTCTGCAGGAAGAGATGTATAAACATAATAGTTCATTGTTAGGTACAATAATTACTCACTGTTAACATTTTATGAACAGCTTTGAACTTTATGAGCTCATGTGATATGGGAAGTAATTGTCATACAATGAATTCGCAGGTGATAATTAACTTAAAAATGTGCCTTTCCATTTGTGATGCAGACTGCAACCATACAGACTGTTTGATTAGTAGGACAATAAACATATTTTTGTGGTAAACAAAGCTCTTGGAAAGGGGAGGGGAGATGATTCAAATCTCATCGACATTTGCATAGTTATTTGCGCAGTGGTTTTGCTTCTGACGATTAACTGAGTATATTTATCCCAACTGAATAAGCACCATGTGCACAACAATCCCAGCCTAATAACATCCTCTAATGAGTCTAATACAGCCATTACTGTCTCAGATCAAGTTAGACCCTTACGAAAGGAAAATATATTTATCAAATATTTCTTAAAATGTATTGTGATATATTGTAATACATTATTTTCCCTTTTTATTTTCTAATAAATTATATATTTGAATACATTGAATAATATATTGATGATACATATATTATATAATATATTGCAAAATATACAAATGATTGCCGCTTTCAATATATTGCAATATATTGGAAAAAAATAAATATTATATCCCATATATAAGAATATATGCCTTATATAATACATGATGTTTTCCAATATACTGCAATATATTTTTGTTTTATAAGGGGAGTCATCTGTACCATATAACATGTTTTTGCATAGATAAAACCATCTGTAATCAAACTGCTTATGGCAAAATACTTAATAGTAAAAGAACATGTTTGTACTGAATAGACCCTTGTCAAACACAGAAATCTACATCACAATAACTCACCTTTAGGGAATGCTTTGGGCTGGACAGATCCCAGAAATGAATGTACAATTGGAGACATAAAGGCACTGTTGAAGGTCAGCTTGGTTGGTTTTTCATATGAAGTTTGTAGCTCTGTTCTGTTGATCTCGATAGGACAGGACGCTTGTCCGCTTACAAATGTCCAGAGAAACAGCGGCAAAATGCCACAACAAAAAACTCCTTTCATTCTGGACCTCATGTTCATCAGTCAGTGGGTTTTTAGGTCATGTCTCGATTCTTATGAGCATCAAACGTCACCTATGGCATGATAAATGTCAATAATTAGTTGGATCTTCTTTAGAACATACAGTCACCGTAAGACTTTAATTACAGCAATTATTGAGCTCATTAGAGAAAGAGGAACTTTACATCCTAAAACGCACCTTTCTGACTAAAATATAAAAACAGGAACACAGTCAGGAATATAAACGCTCAGAAAGCTACAAAAAGTAATTTTAGATAAATAAAATCATCTTGCAGTTCTATTGTACAATTTCTTACCTATTAACACAGACTGAAGCAAAACTCGATCTTTTTGACAGTGCGTCAGACCAAATTAAATCAACAGGTTGGAATGACATTAAACATATCTGCGTTATGCAGATACTGTACTGAACTGTTTACCTAAAACAGTAACCTGAGAACTAAGTACGAAAAGGAGAAACTAGAAAGACGGCACTTTTACCGCTAAGGGCAAAGTCATAAACAACACCACAATAGTAGCTACCTGTTGAACATTTAAAGTCCTTCAGCTATTGTTGAGCATGTTCCTCTTAGTTCAGTTCAAATGAGTCTAAAATCCGCTCATAGATGTCAACACTGAAGTTTAGCTGCACTGAGTGAAGCAATGAAAGAGTGAATTGGCTGTTAAAGAATGAAAGACTGGGACAAACTGAAATGGGAGGGAGAGAAAGAGGGAGGCTCTAAGTTTATAAAGACTGGTCAGTTTTCAGAAAGGAATCTATTTAAAACTGAGGGTGACCACATATTTTTTATTGCTGTTGTTTCTAAAACAACCCTCTATGGACAACCTTGGCAACTGAATAGCCATTGGCTAGTAATCTTTTTTTCTTTTTTTTTTTTTTACAGTGTGTGTGTGTGTTAAAAATTAAATGTCAGATGTATGTTGATTAATTGCATATGTTTGTTTAGAGGGGATTTTGTGAGTGGCCAAAAAAACTACATGAAAGATTGATTTATTGTATGTGCAAAAGTGAAGCCCCAGCTGCATTGGTAAAGTCAAGTGGGTAACAAATTCAAGTGAAACACATTTGGATGCTTAATTAATCAGTAAAGCCGACCAATCAAATTAGACATTCTTAGCAAAGTGGCTGGGCAACATTGATTAAAATAGAGAGGAAACCAAACACTGTAGTGCCAAGGAGTCAAACAATGCCAAGAGGAAAGGAGATATCTCGGCCCGTCAGTCTGGGGAAGGCTATAAGACCATCTCCAAGAGATTCCAATCCCTCCCTAGAAGTGGATGCCCATCAAAACTATCATCAAGAAGCACCTGAAAAATAATAAATGAGGTAAAGGCCAACCCACACATCACCTGTAGAGAGTTGCAGACCTCTCTGGCAGCATCTGAGGTAAATGTTCATGTCTACAATCAGAAGATAATTAAACCGACATGACATTTATGGGAGGTTTGCTAGAAGTCTCTGCTCTCAAAATAGAACAAAGCTGCCCAGTTCAACTTTGCCAGGGAGCATTTGGACAAACCAGAAGCCTTTTGGAAGATTATTTGGACCGAAGCATACAAAATAGATTTTATTTGGTCGTAATCAAAGCCGACATGTTTGGAGAGAAGACAGTGAATTCCAGGAACCTCCTCCCAACACGTGACACCATATTATTCAGGGAAACCTGATTTCTTACACCTATCAACAAATTCTTGAAGAGAATCTCCTGCCATCAGTCAGAGAGCTGACGCTGGGCTGAAAATGGGTGACGTTTGGTTGTTGTTTTCTGTTTACATAAAACATTCATCATATAAAAAATTAATAAAATGATTAATGACAATGAAAATTTTTCAATAAAAAACAAATTGTCCCAAATGAAAAGACAACAATTTTTTTTTAAACACATTTAATTTTATATTTCATCAATTAATTAAATTATAGGCCTACATTTTTTTATAAAAAAAAATTGAGTGACAAAAGTGGGTGCATTTAAATTATTTTGGGTTAGAACTGCATTTATTAATGTCGTAACAGATCTGAAAGTGAGTGTCACATCTTTTACTCAAAAACAATTAACAGCAGATGAATAAGGAGGACGTGTAGATGCTTAATGAAAATTAGTTGGATTTAAAACTAACAATATTGCTAAGAATTCCAAATAGTTAATTCCAATTTTCCTGCTTTAACTTATTCAAACAACACAAAAATTTGTCACGGGACATTTTAAATGATTTCTTTTTATTGTTCCTGTTAACAGTTCCATTGTAAAAGTAGGACATGCATGCTTCCTGGTGGCCTTCGATAGATTCATCACTCACAAACGACCAGGTTAGCAAACACTGTACTAACCATAAAGTACAACAAAAACACTTTCAGATCGGCATCTGTTTGCAGAGGATCTACCTGGAAATATGAAGCGTCATTAACACTCTAGTATTGACTTTTAAGAGTTGTTCACATTTCTTATCAAAAAACCCATAGTTTTTAATGCACTGTTGATATTTTAACCACATACCAGGCATGATAGCTTGTGAAAATGAGTTTTATTGGTACCATATATCAACTGTCAATGGCAGACACATGGCAAACATATATCTGTAAAACAACCAGAAACAAAGATGCTCTGAAAACAGAAGAGCACGCCAGCTTTATGGACGATTTGAGAAATAAACCAGAAACACTGTATTTCACAAGTGACATTGAAGAAAAATTAATTTCAGATTTGTATGCCTTAGAATGGTTATATTTAACCATAATTTAGTCTTCAACCGTTTTTATAAGTCAGTGGAAGCCCTGCAATGGAGTGCCCTCTGGTATTTTAAAACCTAATACAATGTAACCTCAAAGGGGCTTCTTGGAATTATTGACCTGGATAATGTTTAATTATACAAATTTGAATAAGAATTCTTAAGGATTCATTCAAGGACTAATATATCATCTTAGGTTAAGGGAAAAAAAAACAAGTGAAATAATCTGCAAAGGCAACATCAAATACAGAGCAACATGTATTGTCTCAATATAATGCAATGGCAAAGACTTTAAAAAAAATAAATACATTGTACATCGACTTAAAAACTATAATCTACCTTCTCATGTAAAAGGTAGTTGTACCTAAAATGCATCTAGAAACAATTTGAAATGAGAGGTTCAGTTTTACTTTTGACATATGAAGGGGTGAAGGGCACAGGGGTCCTAAGAAGAGTAAATAGAATTACACTTATACAGAACTTGGCTACTATCTTAAATATACAATCACAAATACACAAACAAAATGATGAAAAAACAAAAACATTATATAAACGTGTTGATTAAAGGATCTTGCTCCTTGGTCTGTAGCATCGGTTAAGAAAAAACAATAGCTGGGATACTAATTTGATGTTTTCCCTACACGTTCAAAGCAAACTAATGATCATTGTGTACGACAGGCGTTGAGCTCAGCCTGTTCTTTTCAATATAGGCTAAAAATCTCCATGAAACAATGTTTATAGCAACGGTCTTGGGACAAAATGTGCCACCGGCCGTTTTACTAACATTGTAGGATGTAGATCCTGCAAACAATGAGACTGTTACAGCTGCGATAGCTAATGTCTGACACATGCAGTTCCCAGACATACATGCTAAGATCATGTAATCTCATTTTCAAAGATGATTAAACAGAAACAAAGACAGATAGGTGGAAAGACTAAAGCAAATTAGCATCTACTTACAATAATATTGGTAACAGTAACAATACAAAATTTTTTATTTTACATTGAGATTGACAGCGTTTTCCAGTTAAAGATTATCAATTTTTTTGTTTTAATAAGAACAAAATTCATCATAATTTTTTTTAAGAAAAATAGATCCAAAATACAGTGACAAGAGTGCAAAGGATATTTAGAGTTTTTGTTTGCTTGCTTATTTTTTCACTTTAGAAATCGTTATAAAAAATAAAAAACAAGAAACTAAACAGAATGCAAACAAATAATAAAAATTAAAAAAATCAAATACTTTTTTTTTTTTTGAGTCTGGTGTAATGGCCAGGCAAGCTCTCAGTGACCATTCCGGGCATAACCAAACTCAAGAACCTCGATGCTTTACACTTTATTTAGTTTTACTTAAAGAACTTTACGTAGTGGTTCTCAACTCCGGTCCTCAAGCTCCGGAACTGTACAGGTTTTTGTTCCAACCAGGTCCTACAAAACAAATAATTGAGTTTTTAAAAATGGAGCTTTGGGTTTGAGTCTGAGGTGCACACAATGGTCATATCACTAAACGGTCAGATAAAAAGAGATCCTTTCCTGTCAAGTGAGCACTACAGAAACGGCCATGCGTGTCAAAGCACAGCACGCACAGAGAGACCCGAGGTTGGAACAATAACCCACAGCCTGATCGCTAAGCTTGACCGAGACACAGAAACGGACGGCGTTGCAAAACGACTCTCAAAGAAACAAAACAATCAACAAAAACGGAATGTCTGACGGCGACAGAGGAGGAGGCCAACTGAGCAGAAGTCTAGGACCGGGTCTTGCGAGCCTTTCGCTAGCCCCTAACACTTCTACTGCGATGACTGTGAGGTGGGGTTGTCATTTTTGCTCTCCTGGCTGGAGGGAGCTTTGCTGTTCCAGGGGCTGTTGGTGCCCAGGGCGGGGGAACTGTTGAAACTGTCCTCGTCGTCGATGCCATTGGCCGCATCAAACTGTGTGTTTTCCAGCCGCGTGATGAGCCGCTCATCCTCGTCCCCGAACTCCCCTCCCATCAGAGTGGGCTCTCCCACCATCATCACATCCTGCAGGGGACAGGAAGGGGCGCAAACATTATCCCCACAACACGGGGGTGCTCCGTAGGGGGACGCGGTGGCTTACTACACCACATCGCAACTGCAGAAGGCACTGAGGAACTACACCTCCACTATTCTGCCCACTACAAGCCCAAATCAGCACGGGAACTTAAACCAGCAGTGCTGTGTGTGAAAAGGCTATCTTCACCATGCTGAACACTAAATAGATCTGCCATGGTGGGCATCCCGGATCCTTGAGTGCTGCATGGGTTCATTCCACCTCGGGTCTCTAGTGTTGGCTGCGTCTCTGGAGCTCAAACCACCCAAAAGACTGACAAAAAGCACAAAAAACCCACAGACCTGCGGCCCTAAAGGACCAGGGACTGCCCAGCATTGGATCATGTCCACTTGTCTCTATGTTGGGCCTGTCTTCCTAATATGAGGCATAACTTGAATACAAGCATTGGTCCACCCTCCTCCCGCTACCCATCTCCCATAGCTCAAAATGGACATCAAAATGAGATGCTTACAGGTACCTGGCTGGAGAGCGCAAAACTGCTGGCTGGACTTTTCTTTTTACTGTTGTTGTTGTTGTTCCCCCCTCCAGAACTCATCGTGCTGCCGCCGGACATTTTTCGTTTCCTCCGCTTGTTGGGGGCTTGTCTTGCTGGCTCAGCTGGACAAAGAGCACAGGGGAGATATCTGAGACTCGGGTGGGACACTGCTGGATGTTCGACTTTGAGATGAAAGTCGCTCGATTCTCACCTGGCGGGGCCACCATCCGCTGCCATTTCTGAAACAGACAGGTTTTGAGGCAGTCTCGTGGGCTGAGACTGTACGTCTTGTGTCTGGACATCAGCTCCTGCATGGGCTCCAGGATTACACAAAGCTGTGAGAGAGAGAGAGAGAGAGAGAGAGAGAGAGAGAGAGAGAGAGAGAGAAAAGTGTTAGTAATGTTTTTGAATTCATATCGACCGTTCTCCAGACTGATGGAAATGAACTTACTCGGAGGTAGTTCAGCGTGGAGTTAGATAAGCCACATCTAGTGATGTTTTTTGATAGCTGGTCAAGCATTTGGGGGTCTTGGGCCTGTTGAGGAACCAATTTAGTGAACCAATAACAATTGTGTGCCGACATGGTTGTTGCCAATGATTTACCAAAGACAAGCACCAATTGTGCTTAAGACATTTACTGAAACTACAAAGTGTTTCTAAAAAAAACCTAAAAAAAAACAAACAGTTAAAAAGTTAGAAATATTTTTCTTAAAATTATAAAGTAAAACAAAACAAAAAACGGCACATAGCTGAAATTATATAGATAACAAAACTACAAAAATGGTCTGAATTAATAGCACAAGTAGAGTTAAAACATTTTCTTAAAAAAAAAAAAGTCTCATCATCACCTATGCTACATAATTAAAAACACAAACCACTAATACGGTGGATATAGTTACAAAAACACATTTAATATATTTAAAAAACAATTTATTCAGTGATGGTAAAGCTGAGTTTTAGCAGCCATTACTCCAGTCTTTAGTGTCACATCAGATGTCATTCTAATATGCTGATTTGCATTATCTAATATGCATGAAACATTAACATTATCATCAATGTTGAAAACAGATGTGCTGCTTAATATTTTTTGGAAACCATGATACCTTTTTACCAGGATTTCTTGATGAATTGAAACAGAATTTATTTGAACCATAAATCACTTGTAGTATTATGAATTTGTTTACTGTTACTTTTAATAAATGTAATGTGTCCTTGAATAATAAAAAAAATTTAATAATAATAATAATTACTTTAAACAAAAAAAAAGCAAAAAAAAAAGCAAAAAAAAAAAAACATCCTGACCCCAGACTTTTAAACCGTTATATCATTGTGTAGGGGCTCTAGAACAAATCCTTAAGATTGTCAATACTGAAAATACTGAAATCAAACTCACATGCATTGCCAGGATGCTCCTCGGGACCACCTCTCTGTGCTGTCTGATGCTGAAGTGCCACGTCTTTATACGCATCATGTCATCAAACATGAACTCGAGGTACAGTCTGCCCTCCACACACACCTGAGGAAGTGAAAGGACTTCTCAGCAAAATCATAAAGGTGGAGGTGGCCTACTTTAAACTCAATCGTTATGTTCTTATTGCAGAGCTTATTTAATGGAAGTACTCTGAATCCCATTTAAGATCACAACAAGAGTTAATGTATGCCTTCTCTGACACCGCATTCACTTTGGAAAGGAAATGAACGGGCAACACATGAAGGCCATTTTTAGAATTTATTTCTGATAATAAACTTTACATAAAGTGTGGCGAGGTGTACAACGGTGTTCATAAAAGAAATGCTTAGTTAACGTTTTAAAACTCTGGCAATAAACACAAAGGAAAAGGATACCTGTGTGAACATGGGTTTGCCGTTCTGTGTAACCATGGTGCACTGATCGCAGTCCAGGGACACAAAGTTATTGTGGAAAGACTCCTTGGGATGTTTCAGCACATAGAAGAGTTCAGTGGCCCCACCCTCAAAAATACTCCTGAAGTACCGAGGGATCAACGTCCTACCAATAGCTGGAAATAAGATAAGAATTTTGGATTCAGATACAGTTGGGAAAAGCAGGATATAAATGCATTTTCTCATTTCTCTGTCTATATTTGTTTATTCAGGGTCAAATTCAAACACAAACATTAAAAACACTGAAGTGACTTTACAAAACAGGACATTACTATATCGTTTGGGACCATCTTCCAGACAGAAAGTGATCGTCAGCATTGCATCGTCTTCGAAAAACTCTGTAGTGAACGCATCCCACCACAAATTGTCACAGTCCTGCTGAGATAGAACAAAAAACACTATTCACATGTAATCTTAATTCAAATAAACTTACATTTGCTAAACAAGCAGCAAGTAAATGCCATGGTTTTGCATGCATGCTAACAACCTACTGTTTCCATTTCAACAAATGAAGATTTCCGCTACTCCCTTTATAAATTTGTGTACCACGAATGTGATTTATTTGTAATTCTTTTTTACCTCTGTCCAATTCTGTAGTCTTTTGTTGAGCTCAAATATTCTGTAGTCTGTTTGATTCCCATACGGTGTGTGCCTCCTGTAACATGAAAAGAAATTGGAATGATTTCTAAAGTATCATGTGACATTGAAGTAATGGCTGCTGAAAATTCAGCTTTGAGTAACATACATTTTAAAAAATATAGGAATATTTTCATTTCTATTGTAATAATAGTTCACAGTAAATGGTGAGTGTGGTAAACGACTTTAAAAAACAAAAAAAGTTTTTTTTACTGACCACAAACCTTCGAACAGTAGTGGTGCACGTGTTTATGAATTGTATAACAATACATTTCCACTTTTTAGAAAATATCCAAACAATATGAGTGAATAGGCAGAATAGAGTCTGAAAAGGCTTGAGGTAGTTTACAATAATAAGCGAAACCAAAAGCTTGTACATCCACTTTGTGTTACACCCTGTTGTCTATCACCTGTAAATAAACTGCTGTAGACCAAATGTCAATAGCCAAGTAAGTTCTTACCCTATTCCAGGCTCCATGTAAGAGGGTGGATACATCGGTGTCGGACTGCAAAATAAAGAGCATTATTAAGACCTTAAAATGAGCACCTTTCATATTAAATATCTAGTGTATGATCAGTTTACTTTAGTTAGATGTTAGCTAGATGCCAAACTACTACTACTTTAAAACTAGAAAATAGCCACACACACACACACATTAGGCAAAAACACAAAAGTAATCACAAGTCTCACCCCACATCTCTATCCAGCATTGCGCCTGGGTGAAACGGAGGGAAGGCACTACCGTTGGGGGACTCCTTTGGGGAGTACAGCTTGAATGACTTGGACGAACAGCCTAGATAACAAGAGAGAGAGAGAGAGAGAGAGAACACCATTCAGACATTTAGATTTAGAGTCCATTCACAAAATATACAGACAGGTCTACAAACCCAGCCAGTAAAATCCTGATCCATTTAGTGCAGCTGTAGGTAAACAAGACATGTCTATTTTTGGCCTTACTTCTGCATAACCTCTTGTTTTTTAATATATTAGGCGGCTTGAGTTATTCATGCCTACTGTCTGACCTTGCAATTAGTTTAGTGAAATGCATGTTGATATGAGCTTTAATATTTAATATCTGTTTGAAACAATAAATATGTATTTTTCAGACTGATAGTCCCCCACACCCTGGTCAGCAAACACCATTATGTGATCACGTGACATTTCCCTGAAGCTCATGACAGCCCATCCCCCAATCCCGTAAAAGGGATTCATGTAACTCCAGCTAGCCCTGCTCTGTAATTCATTTAAACTGAAACAGCAAACCTAAAGCAACAACCCAAAAACAGGCTTGACAAAGACTAATCTAATGCAATGCACAATTCAGTCAATTACTATAATGCAACATTATCCATTAAATGCACTTTATTTCCAAATTTTGCATGACAGTCAACCAGAAAATCTGGGGAAATTATCCATGGTCATACAGATCTGCTATTCTACTCGTCTGGTGCACCCTCCTGTCAATGTGTTATCTCTGTGAATTTTAGAAACCTGCATACTTAAAATACATTCTTTTAATACCTAACGTTACTCTCTTTCCATTAGAGCTGCTTTTAATGTATCGGTGAAACTTAATGCATTAATAATTTCTCAGTAATTTTCTAATATTTGCACGGTTTGACTAAAACTCACATTAAATTTATCAGAAAAACAACGTGTGTTATAATGCAATTTACACACAAAATAATAAATAAATAAACAAAAACATTTTAATCTCAAATTAAATCTTTTCGACAATTAAAACTCATGATATTGCGAAGACCTGCATTTAATGCATATTCACACTTCTCCACAGATTAATAGCAGTCACTTCATCCTCCTTTCTCTGTTGTTGCGGAAAACATTTGTGCTAAGATACTTACTAAGGTGTAAGTTAGCCACACTACTTCATACATTTCACACAAAAAGTGCACTTAACTACTTTTAAAACACACGCCACTTAATTCAAAACACTTATCGCTGTTTTTAGCATATGATTCCTAACAAGTCTCTATATTTGTGTACTATAGCGACAAACTTGATAGCCTAGCTTAGCCAGGCCTGGCTCGGAACACAGGCGAGGCCCGCACAGGCTGCTGCTTCTCCTAACAGCGTAAACAACATCACCATAGCGACGCAATTCAACGCATTTATTTTCACGTTTTCTCGCTTTAAAACTAAACGTTGCTGTGAATTAGCGTTAGACTGACGCTCATGCGCACCTGCAGGAATCCAAGATGGAATTCGACGCTCTGTCCCCGGTGCTCCCTGATTATAATCCCGCTCTGTCGGTCGCTGTCGTTAAAGCCAGGTGAGCTGAAACATCAGCCCGTTTCAAACCATGGTGGTGTGCAAAAAGCAGTTACAAAATGCAGCTTCGGCGCTGGTAGATGTAGACCGTGTTAAACGGGAACCGGACTCAATGGGGTAACGAGGAAAAGTGCCCGTGCGACCCTTTGTTCCTGCTCATGAACAATAGTCCAGGCCCTTCTTTCTCTCCGTGCAACCCCCCTCAACACTCCCTGCACTGGTTGAGCATCAACCCCTCGCGGTCCCCTCCAATCAAACCCACCCCTCCCCCAGCCCTGCACCCTCATCCGGGACACACTTCACGACGAAAGCCTACGTTGTAAACGTGTCAAAAGAGAAACAAGAAAACACTTCAGAGTGGAATACAGTTAAACTTAAATAAACAAATAAGTAAATAACTAACACATGACTTCAATGAATACAGAGAGAGGGCTTTGTTTACAGCACCTACACATCTTTTGAAGACCCTGCTGCTGATTCTCTAAATTAATTTACTTAAACTTAGTTTGTAGCCCTCAAACTAACTAGTCACTTTGACTTAAAAAACTTAAATAAACATCAGGTCATAAAACAGTCTGAAACTTTGCAAGTTAAAAATTGTATGTGTGTGTGTATATATGCACTAAAAAAATAAACACTAAAAACATCAGAATTTGGTTATATTTAAATATTTTATACATTTAGAAAATATACAAGAAACATAAAACATACATCTTATAATATGCAATTGGTATATTTAAATCTATATAAAATAATCATGTAAATCTGTATTGTATTTGTATATAAATTTCCCAGGGTAAATTTAATTGATGTCACAACTTAAGACATTTGGACCAGAAAAAACTGTGAATTGGTCACAAAACATAAGTGCCAGAATTTATGAGGTTTAACTGATTTGCTACAATAAAATATTATAACCACAATTTGACTGTGAAATCACTACAGGCTTCATCTTTTCCTGCAACAGCAAATTATTGTAAAACTACAAAATAACAAGCTCATGCTGCAATGTGAGACAGTGGAAAACACCCATAAGCCCTTGTGTTTGAATAATGCTCAGACAAACAATTGGGAAACTTACAGAATGTGTAGAAAACGTGTTTTTTATCATTAATAGATGGTTAAGGTGTGTGTGTGTGTGTGTACAATGGTTTGGATGGTTTACAAGGACACAAATGGTATTACAACATGAAAGAGGTTTAAGGACACTGCCTATGTCCCTATAATTCAAAAGGCTTAAAAACATAAATTGTGTTTTTTTCAAAATCTAAACATGTAAAAAGTTTTCTGTATGTGGTAGGTTTAGGTGTAGGGCAATAGAAAATACAGTTTGAACAGTATAAAAACCATTGTACCTATGGAGAGTCCCCCTGTCTGTGTGTGTGCGTGTATGTGTTTAAGACACTATGGATAGTGAGAGCTAAGATCTAGACTTTATTTTATTTTTTATTTTTTTAAAGAGTTCTATGGAATATAAGATAAAGATGACTGGCTAAGCATGATGATAACTTGCAATCTACAAATGGCAATATATGTAACAGAGTGAAGGTGTTGCTTTAAGCAAAAGATCTGGGCTGGAAACTATCTAAAAGGCTGCTGGCTCAGTCGAGGAGATCCAGTTTCAACTCTAATCAAACATTCAAAATTACAGACAGGTGTTCGAGTGGTTATGGAAATAAACTTTACAGAGGATCTCCAGGAACAGCATTGAGCACCTTTGCCGCAATAGTATTGTTCCTGTAATTTGGCGCTATTGGTTGGTGAGGTCACAAAAACAAGTTCCACGGTCCTGTCTTCACAGGCAATATAAATATGCAAATTCTAACATGCTGAACTTTTGCCTTGTGATATCAGTACTTTCTCAGAAAAAAGGTCTACAGCATAAACCTAATGAAATAAAGGGTTGCACCCTTTAGGTTCTTTATCTATTTAGAACCATAGTATGCTGAAGAATCCTTTCTTTATGAAACAGTTTTTTATTGTTGTTGTTAAGAGTTCAGGGTTCTTTATTCCCAACTTTTTGTTTTTTCAAATCTGTAACTATCAAAGCACATCATTACTGATTTTCTGGAATTCAGTAACACACTTTCAACAGGTAAACAATTTCATTTTAAAATTGAAACTGGTTTCCAAACAAATATGTTATTTTCTCTTTTTAGTTTTTTTGTAAGTGTGAGCAGCTCTGCGGAGCTGAGGATATGTTTCTTATCTTCTCCACTAAGTAACAGAGACATTGAATTTATAATCCTTTTTTTTTTTAATTATTACTTGGGTTTACGCACAAACATACCCAGTCACAAAAAATATATATTAAAAACATTTGGAATATTTTGTTAAAATGCATACACATTTTTTTCATTTCACTTTTTTCCTAATTATATAAAAACGGTGTCACATTTTATTAAAGGAGGAATGTTGAGTTTCATTGTAACATTTTTCAAAATATCTTCTATGTTCCACAAAAGAAAGGAAGGCATTATTACATCAACTTAATTTCTGGGTCAGCTGTCTCTTTCAGACCGATTAAAAGCCTTCAAGCCAGAGACTTTACTAAAGAATCAACTGTATATTAATCTGGCTGTGGATCAAATCAACATAATACATTTCTAATAAATTCCAGTGTTGGGTTAGACTCCCTCAGATAGAACAACATCGCCCCCTAGTGTCACGAACGTTTTCTGAAGTCCCAAGGACTGTAGTACAAATTTAGCAAAGAAACTACCGGCCAACTTCACAAATACACGAGTGTTAAGGGAGACAATGAAGATTTATATAAATTAGCGTGCGAAATCAGGATGACAGGTATCTCAACGTGGGGTCCTGATAACTTATGGATTTAATAAGCTGCTTGTTTAAATGCTACATTCATTTCAGACACGCTGAACAAGAAAACAATTATAGCTAAACTTCCATTGGGGGCTCATGCTGAATTCATTTAAGAAGCTTTATGAACGTGCTTCATCTGCAGCAGTGAAGCTGTTTGCTATTTTAACTCCCTCTGGTTTGAATGAAGGATTGCCTCTGTGGGAAAAACTCCACCCTCCACCAACATGGCTGACAAAATCTCTCTCCCTGATGAGGCCTCTGCTTGTCTCTCAGTGCTCCAGGGGCTCTTTGTTATGCCACTGCATCATCTCTCCCAAACACAAGCACAGGAGGAGCCATGCGCCTCATGCTCACCCAGGCTGCTCACAGCTACACGGCTGGCAAGAGCGCGATAATGCTCTGGCGGACAGACGACATATGTGAGGGCCATACTAACTACTGTGGGGGAATGACTGCGGTACAAATCATATCTAATGTCTGTCCTCCACTCAGAGGAATGTGCAGGAGAGGAATCTCATGTGCTGTTCACAAAAGATGGACTACACTTTTTTCCTCCCCATGAAATCGGTGTAATAAATCCCCAGATCCAGATTAAGCATTTATATACCGCATGCAATGAATATTTGTTTACGTCTTGGAAAACCAGTAGATTTAGGGAATTTCAAATGTGTGATTGGAAATGAATGAAATGTAAAAAAAATTTATAGTCAATAGAAATATTTTATATTCTGAAGGGTTTGTTTTGGTAAATATTCTTTGTGATATTGTTACTGTTATCTTGTCATCACAAACTGGAAAAGTCATGGTAAAATCATTAGTGAGAAAATATTAACTGTACATGCTAATATGTTTGGTAAAATCTGGATTGTTATTTTTTAATTTTTTTTGGTTATCAAAAATATTTCAGTAATATAACAGGAGGACATTTTTTGATTATCTTTAGATGTTTAAATATTTATTCAATAAAACACTACATTTATTTGATTAAATACAGTAAAAACAGTAATACTGTAAAATATTAATACCAATTTAAAAACTAATTTTTCCAGTTGAATACAATTTTTATAAAATACACAATTTTTCGGAAATGGTTATTTCTCCAGTCAGAATCTGGTCTTCATCTCTTATTATTATCAATGTTGAAAAGAGTAATGCTCTTTCATATTTGAGTGATATCCACTTTTAATTTTTTTTTTGATGATTAAAACATTCAAAAGAGCAGCTTTTATTTAGAAAAAATATATATTTAGTAGCATTCTAAAAGTGTTTACTGTCATGTCTGATCAACATAATGCATCCTTTGTTGAATAAAAGTAATGATTTCTTTAAAAAAATAACAATGATAATTCTTACTGACCTCAATCACTAGCAATGGACACACTTTAAAAGACTGCCACTGGTTTTCCAGATGATGATGCTCTGATGACCCAGCAGGGATCAAACTGTCTCGCAGGCTTTTCTAAAGCTTGTGCTCTACAGGTGATTCCTTTCTTTTCATGTCAAACCACTCATTACCACCTAAAAGTCTTACATGCATTTGATTGCCAGAGACGTATGCAAAGCTAAGTGAACCCACTGGTGGATTAAATTGACTGGCTTTTTTTTGTTGCAAGCATCTCTTTAAGCCGTTAAATCACTCGGAAACACGCTTTGCGCTGCTGTGAGAGGAAATAAGATGAGGGCTCTGAAATGTCCACGCTTAACAAATATCCTGTGAATATTCTGCCTCCTGATGCACTGCAGTGGTAACTTAGTGGTTAAAGATGTGGCAAAGCACTTAACCTCAAGTCACTCCACGGGGACTGAACCTGTAATGAATATACTGTAAGTCACTTTGGATATGGAAGTGTCTGATGAATGACTAATAAGCAACTGTGGTGTTTGTTGACTTTGTTGGCAAACACTCTGTGCCATCAAACACCAGTGTCAAACCTCAAAAAGCAGCGGTAGAAATATTTGATGAGAATGCTGAGAAAAATCAATGAGCAGTAAAACATACTGAGGAAAACACATTTGCTGTCATTGGGAATAAATCAGAACTGGCACTTTAGGTGTTCCTTACATAAAACACACACTTCAGGTATACAGAGAGAGTGTGGGGTCTGTTGCAATCATACTGTGTGTGTTTCCATTGGCAACAGCAGCCGCAGGGTCGGGTCATGAGAGTTTATTGAGGTTTCAGGGCAGGAGCCACTGAGCTGGAAATCATAGAGAAGCAAACAGCTGATCCTCGTCACTCTACAAGATACAGATGCCTTTGCTTACTTTTCATTTTATTACTGCAGTTCTACAATACACTCGGTCTTACACTTACAATTGCTAATCTATACAGTTATTCGGGTCCAACTAAAGCAGCTGCTCTTTATCATGATTGCAGAATTACACACTAACATTTTCTGAACAAAGTATTTGCCCATGCAAAGGTCTCCACCATGAAGTAAGTGTGTTGATATGCAGTTCCTAGAATGGTTTGGGTAACGTTAGATGAAAAGCAGATTATTAGCTCAAGTAAAGAGTCAACCCCTAGCAAAAAGTCACCATTATACTGGTTTCTAGATTGCTTTTTTTCTACCGTCAGAGTAAGTCTATTTCTTTAGGGAATTCTTAAAGGGATAGTACACACAAAAATGAAAATTCTGTCATTTATTACTCACCTTTATGTCGTTCCAAACCCGTAAGACCTCTGTTCATCTTTGGAACACAAATTAAGATATTGGATGGAGGTCTTACAGGTTTGGAACAACAAGAGGGTGAGTATTTAATGACAGAATTGTCATTTTTGGGTGAACTATCCCTTTAACCCAATAACTCTTACTACAAATGACTTAATTACACCAGCAGGTGGAGACAAGTGACTGTGTGTATAAGTGAGTTATTTGATCATCTATTAAATCATTTGCTCAAAAACACAATCCAATCAAGAATGAGACACCGAATTCAGAGTAGATTGATAGTATAGGTCTATTACTTTTTCTACATAGTGCACAAATTCAAGTGCTTTCAGGAGTCATTGATTAATTCACTCAAACGATTTGTTTCAAAAACACTGATTCATTTAGGAACAAAACTGTAATACTGTGTGTTTCTGGCTTCTTTGGCAAGTATGGCGGCACGAGAGTAGGTGCAGTAACTGGTTATATTGTGTCTAAAAGACAAGTTACTCAAAATTGTATCTTATTAACTTATATCTTAAAAAACTTTTTATTAAACTAGCAGCCTATTGTAATCGCAATATCACATTTAACCTAACCTTTTTTTTTTTTTTTTTTTT